>NC_134529.1:4484466-4784466 GCF_027942865.1 Odontesthes bonariensis | reverse complement strand
GTAAACGAACCAACTCGTATTGCTATACTGCTTGAAGAAAATTGGCACTACATCAGACATAAGTCGTGTGTTGGCTTGGTCAGAATACGCACTGTTAAACATTGCCCGTGCTGTTTTTGTTCTGCTTTATTGAGACGACACTGAACCCGTGAAACCCTTTTAAATGTGCAACCTGCTCTCCTGCACCAAGCTGCAGACGCATCAAACTCACACTATCCTCCCACCTGGAACAAATTGATGGATATTCCAACTGCAAATGACTAAATTCATCCATGAATTAAACATTTCTCTCAGTATCAACAACACTGTACTCCAGCCACTCAGCCGTGCTTCCAACCCCCACATGTACGTTCACCTGAGCGCCTACAGAATGCTTCTACGCTTGTTTAACAGCCTGACTTACCGGAGAGTTTACATGAAGTCAGGCAAGCTCGTTTCCTGATCAATGTATGATTTAATCCATCAGATCTTGGAGCATTTGACTCTTGTTTTACTTTCCCGCTTTTATCAAGAAGTTGAAGTGGATGGACAGTGAAAAAGAGCTCAGAGCTTTCAGGTGAGGTTTACTTAAAATCGTCTGTGCAGGCGCTTATTTTATTATCATCAGCAGTCTTCAGGAGTAGAAAGAAAGTGAGGTTAGTTGGAAGCAAAATGTAAGAGAATTAGGAGTAGCTAAAGACTTTTGAGCAGTTTTGCATGAAGGACAGGTTTTAATACACCTGTTTTTATAGAGCTGACCTTCCTTAATCCACTCTTCTGTTTTTCTTTCTGAACCTCTCCTCTGAGCCATTTCAGGAGAAATCCTTTCATTTTACCCTATTTTTTAATCAATTTCTTCAATCCAGGCCTCTTCTCACTTCTCGCCCCTTTTGGTATGAAATTGGTCTCCAAGTGATTTAGAAGCGATGGTGGGCTTATAAAGAGTTAATGCAGTAACTTTTCATTATTTTACTGTTAACTGCCACCTTCACTTCTATGTGTCTAACAGCACCTTAAATCAAATTTGGTCATGAGAGTTGAGCAGTGTGGGAAAAACTAAGTGAACCCCTGATCCAGCAGCAGGAAGGTGAAGTAATGGTTTCCTGTGGGACGTTATCAGTCTGGACTCAATGGCTGCGAGGTGCCCAGGTCCTGTGGCTGCAGAACCAGCCCAGATCATCAGCCCTCCACCACCGTGCTTGACAGCTGGTGTGAGGTGTTTGTGCTGATATGCTGTGTTTGGTTTCCTCCAAACGTGCTGCTGTGCATCATGAGCAAACATCTCCACTTTGCTCTGGTCTGTCCAAAGGACATTGTTCCAGAAGTCTTGTGGTTTGTTCAGATGCAGCTTTGCAAACCTAAGCTGTGCTGCCATGTTCTTTTTAGAGAGAAGAGGCTTTCTCCTGCAGCCCTTCCACACAAGCCATACCTGTTCAGCCTGTTTCTAACTGTGCTGTCATGACTTTTAACCTTTAACATGCTGACTGAGGCCTGCAGAGTCTGAGATGTAGCTCTTGGGTTTCTGACCTTGGGGTGACCTTGCTGGGACGTCCACTCCTGGGAAGATTGACAGCTGTCCTGAATGTTTTCCACTTGTGAAAAATCTTTCTCTCTGTAGAACGATGCACTCCAGATAGTTTGGACACGGCCTTATAACCCTTCCCAGGTTGATGGGCAGCAACAATTACTTCTCTAAAGATCGTTGCTGATGTTTAATTTTCAGACCTGCTAAAGACCAGATGTTTTATTCTTTTCAATGTCCCAGTAAGTTAAACGTTAGAACTAACACTTGTGAATAATCTTTCTCTCTGTAGAACGATGGACACCAGATAGTTTGGAAACGGCCTTATAACCCAGCAACATCATTGCTGATGTCTTTCCTCCTTGGCATCGTGTTAACACACACCTGAAAACTTCTGCTTTTATAGAGGAGCTCACACTTACTGATGATCAGTTAATTAGCAGCACCTGGATGCTTCTCACCCTTTAAATCCCTGTGGAAGCTCTGAGGGTGGACAGTTTCATCTGATGTTGTATTTACCTCATTTTAAGACCCGATGAGGAGAAGAATAATAATACTAATATGTGAAACCCTTGGATTGAAAGAGTGTGTTCTGTATTTCTCCCAACCGCAGCTCCCACATACGCTCACCTGCAGCAGCTTCAGAGCTGAAAACAGGGAAGAACAGCCCACACAAGAACAGATGACCCTCGTCTTTCACCAGTTTTATTCGACAGCTTTCAAACTGCTGTGAAAGTGAGCAAAAAGTCTGCTCATAACAGCGTTTTTCTCAGCGACGGAAACGCATTTTAAGCGGATTAATCTGCACTCAAAAAGACATTCTCATTGTCTCTCTCTCTCATCGCTTACATTGCACGTTTTATGTTTCCAGTTGAGCCATTTACGCTGTAAGTTATGAGCATTTTGCCGTTAACGACAGCCAAATGGTCGACACGGCTGCCGTCAAACTCTAAATGTGTAAATCGAAACTCTGAGCTCGGTGTGCCACAATCAATATCTTGTCCTCGGGACAGGAAGATATTATTTCTCAACTCTCACTGAGTGCGTATGAGTGTGTGTGTGGCATCACATTATTTCTCCTGCTCGGGGGCACACAGGGATGACTACATTATAGATGTGTGTCATTTATTCCGGTGTGGGGATCAACTGCAGCGATCGCCGTAGGCCAGAGTTTTGACTGTGCAGAGAGATGGTGGAAGGTAAACAGACTGGAGCACGGACTGTAGGCTGAAATTTACATGTAACACTCTGCTGCATGAGAGGATATAACCCATGTTATGTTAGAAAGAGACTTAACATTGGCTGGGATCTTGTATTTTTGATTATAGCTCTTTAAAGTTGTGCCGGACTGTGCAACAAAGCTTTCCCACTGAGGACAGTTTAAATGGAAGCTAATTTATTTTTGGAGCTCTGAAAACATTTAAGCTGTGGTTAAATGAGTCAGTTTTGCTATTTACTGTTTATTTCCCTTTGGTAATGAAACATTTGCAACATCGGCTGATCTAACGGCACTCCCGAGGGTGTTGAGACATAGTTAGCATCTCAATGCTAACGATAACTCATTTTTTTTTTCACATCTCACATTCAGCAGTGGGTAAAAAACTGAGGTGGAAACTGCAAATGAAAATGCTTCCATGCATTAGATGCATGTTTCTAATCATTGTGTGTAAGCTTCACACTCACCTACAGACCTACATCATTAGAAAACATGTGAGGAGGTGTTGCCTGCACTGCCAACACTTTGAGTTTGACTAAAGGTGTTTCCCTACACTTGGAAACAGCTCTAGAATTGTGTGAATCTTGGAGATTAAAAAAAATTCTTTATAATTTGCAGAGATGGGGACTCAAGTCACTGTGACTTGGACTCGAGTTGTCTCGAGTCGCTGTTTTGATGACTTGTGACTTGACTTGACATAAAATAAAAGACTTGAGACTCGACTCGGACTTGGAAGTTAAAGACTCGGCACTTGACTTGACTTGAGACACGATGCCTTGAATGACTTGAGTGTTAAGCATCTAGCATATCTTCCAACTTTGTTCGTCATTTGAAGATCCATTCTGACCAGTAAGTGCTCATCAAATTAGCTAATATTATCCTGTTAGCCTAGCCGGTAGTTAGCTAACGTTAGCTTGATATGATACGGGGTGGACAGGTTGGACACATTGGCCAATGATGTTTAGCGACATTTACTTATATCTTTGTGTTTTCCCTTTATTAAGATCAGATTCTGCAGGTTAAATTGCAATAATAAGGTGACTTGACTTGCCCAAGAAAAAATTACTTGAGACTTGCACATGTGTGACTTGGTCCCATCTCTGATAATTTGTAGGTAGACGGATCAGGTGGTCCCCTTTTTTTTTAATAAGTATCATATTAGGCTTCCTGTCTTTGATGGACTGCAGTGGTAAAGATCTCACCATTAGATAGCTGAATTATTTTTAAAACTCGGCCAAGCTGCCAAACCACCTTGAGGTTGAGGTTTCTGTGGGTGGGTAACATGATGACTGCGCAGGAATGTGGTGATCAGGTGGACAGCTGTGCCAGACGTGGGAAACGTGCCCAGGCCCAGGCAGCCTCAGGATGCCATGAACAAAAGTCCAGGCTGTTCAACATCTTTGACTTAATATACTCAGGCTCCAACAAGAAAGATCATTCTTTAATCACAAGACAGGATTGACTACTAAGAAACTTGCATTTGCTGTTAACATGATGGTCGATGGTGCTGAGACTCTCTGTGTTTTATTCTCTTTTCCATCCCTGATGGAACGGCTTCTTGTCCATAATATTTTTCGCCTGTTAGAATGAATGATTCTCACCTATCATATTGTCTCCTGCTGTTGGCGCAGCGGCACCCAGAATGTTACACATTTGCATTTCTTGTGACAGTTTTGCACCAAAGTATTTCTACACAAACCGTCCAGATCCAAAATTCCCTGTTGGCTCACGGAAAGAAAGACATCGATAAAGGAAAAGTGATTGCAATCACTTCTGACCTCTGCCAAGGTCAAAGTCGATGTGTTTCTCCTTTGCCTGTGTGCTCCCACTCTCCACCATCTCTCGTGGAACTTGGTGTAGTCTTGATAACGGGCAAAGAAAGTTGATCTCAGGCTTTCACTTTTGCTCTTGACTTGTTCTGAGTGGTGAAGCATCACCGAACATTACACAGAAACCCCATAAAGTGGCTGAAAACATCAGGCAAAGTGCTTTAATATCCTGCTCAGATATTACCACCAAAGTCTGATTCATTAGGGTCATTTCTTATTTATTGAAGCTTATTGCACAGTCCTTCATTACATGATTTTGTTATTTTTTTATAGTCCCATTTAATTTTAAATTAATATGACAGGGACAATAAATAAAAACAATGAACTTCTAGTAATGGCTAATTTGCCCTTTTCCCCGAACGTTTTGTTTTTCAGCTTCAGGTAGTTCAGGGACTGAGTTATTATACTGTGCTGGTTTTTGTGGCTTAAAGGGATAGTTCGCCTCTTTTTACATGAAGCTGTATGACATCCCATACTAGCAATATAATTTATGAACATTTTCTTACCCCCTGCTGCGTCCTGTGAGCGATGCAAATGTATTACTCTTTTGAACGCATATTGTTTTGAGGAGCAAGATGCTTTATTTTTTAAACCCCAGCCAACTAGCCGGACTACTTTCTTCAACGCCAAAACGAGGCTGGAACTCTGCTCACAGGACGCAGCAGGGGGTAAGAAGATGTTCATAAATGATGTTGCTGATATGGGATGTCATACAGCTTCATGTCAAAAGAGGCGAACTATCCCTTTAACATGCCAAAAGTGAAAAATGAAAAGAAATTTCAACCTACAGCACAAAAACAAACAAGACTCAGCACACAGAACAAGAAATTCAGTGTGTCTCTATAACATGTAGCCCAACACAAAGCCTCATAACACAGCCTGGCACTGAAATCTGCAGTTTAACTAAATAGATTGAACACACATTCCACTGTGATGTTTTTCTGAGTTTTTCTTCTGATGAGTTGTTGCTCTCCAGGACAACTTTGGTCACCTGCTGAACTATGTGCTGCTGCTGTATCTGAAGATCTGAGAAAAGTCATCGACTGTCGCTGGCTGCCTCCGCTGCTGTCCATTTATAGCATCTCCCTGTCACTTTGGCAGAGGCATTAGATCACAGCGGGTTTGTGGGGAGAGAAGAGACTAAAGTTTAAACAGGAAAACAAAAACCAGATGTAACACACTGAGACTCATTAAAAGCCTCCTCACAAACGCTGGGATGCATTAACGGTGCTGAGGATTTGCAGATTGTATGCAGATTACAGCCAAACTGTTCAGGCTGGTGGTTCTTCCTGTTATCTGATGAGCAGAAAAACTAGAAAGCAACCGTTTCACTTTGGTTCAGTTCTCCTCACTCTCCCTTTAGGGATTTCTATAACATTCTTTCACAAATTAGTCACCATATCTCCCCGATTTCAGCAATCCTCTCTCCATATATACAGCAAGTCTTTTGTGAGTCAGTTTCACATCTGTTAGGTTTCTCTCCCTCTTCCTCTGGGTCAAGAAGACTGCAGTGTGAATTATTAATGACATCTTGAAGGCTCCTCTGGCTTCACAGCGTTGTGAGTCATTACATTTCAGCTGAAACAAGAGCTAATTGTCCGGATTTGCGTTGCAAATTTGGTTAAAACACAGTTTTGTTTTTGAATCGGGAAGGAAATAAACTGGTAGACCATGAAATATGACAAAAACTGCTTTTTGTTTTACAGGAACAGATCAGCCGCAGACAGAGGAAAACGATTTTAATACGATCTTGTTTACAATTCTATATTTTCAACAAGTTTTAAGAAGTGTGAGAGCTGTGCTTTGGATCGTTAGGCAGGCTGAGCTGGTCAGTTTTATTATAGAGCACAGTGGCCACAGTATGCGCTCCACCCACAGAGGCCAGGAGGCCAGCATCTCTGCATTTCTGTCAGACCACAGAGCTACAGCAGCTCCACCCTGTCAAAACTCTGCCTGCTGGGTTTCAAGGTATACAGTTTTTGTTAGTTTCTCTCCGTTTTATTGGTGACTTTTGTTATTGCAAGACAGTAAATGAGGATTACAGAAAGATCAATAGTAATCTCAGCTGAAGATACAAAGAGAAACGAGATGATTTTGTCCAGTAGAATCCGTAACAAAGACACAAACTTCTCCTGAGAATCACTTTCACATGGCTCCCTAAGTCCTGAACAGAAGGCAGGGTGTCTTCTTTAATTAGACCTTGTAGGTGCTCCATGCTTTTGCCCAGGGTTCATTATGAGGAAAGCCAGTTTTACTTCCACCTGAGAAAACCTCGGGAATATTAAGGAGCAGCCACCCAGCAGACCGCATCTGACGGTGATGTATGGAGGATGTTTCATTAAACAGCAGCTCAAGTTTTTCTGCTGCTCCTTTTTCCGCCAGTCTGTCTCTCCCTGTAGACCTGCAGGTTTCCTTGTACATCATTAACTCTGACAGACACAACAACATTGATTTTTTTTTTATCCTTTTAAGAAACAATTAGCTCATGCCAATGTGTACGTTTTCTCTACAAGATGTGGAATACAAAAAATAGTTTTCATATCTGTATTAAAAGTATTAAAAACAGGATTTTTAAACTCAAATACCGTGTTAATTTAATTCTATTCAAAGCTGTTGTTTTTAGAAGTTAAAAACTGTTTGAAGAAGGGCTGAATTAATCAGCTGAATGCTTATTTACAGTCTTACAGTCACAGCTAATGCCGAGCTGACTCACAAAAAGGACCCAAGAGCAGACGAGGTTTATTTAAAGGCAGGAGACGAACCAGAGGGAGGATCCAGAGGGACGGGAAACTCTGAGAGGAGAGGAAGATGGTTAATGATGATTAGGGAGAGAGATTTATCCAGGAAAGATTGTGGATTTCTTCTTACTGAGTCCACAGCAGAGTGCTAGATCCTGAGCTAGTATCCGATGCAGAGTGAGGTGAGAAATGAAGGAAGCAGCACTGGGAGCACTGGGAGCACTGGGAGCACAGGAAGGCAGATGTAAATACAGTGAGACAATCTGGCAAAGACTGGTTGCTCCTGCAGATCCTTAAGAGGGCGTCTTGATGAGGGCAGATGAGGAACAGGTGTGACAGCAGGAGCTATCCAGACTCCGCCCCGAGCTTCCTGGAAAACCTGCTCAACCCCTCCTAAACCCCCGAGAAACCAAATAAACACCACAGCTAAGCGTAATGTTGCTGCCCTTACACAGACTGTGGCTGTGTTCGAAACCGCATACTTCTCCTACTACTCCTACTAACTTTTTGAGTTAGTGTGCGAGTTTGAGTAAGCGAGAAGTTCCCGGATGCATACTAGATTCTCCGAAATGTTGGGTAAGCATCATGAGGTTACTACTCATACTCAAACTACCCAAGATGCAACGTAACGTGACGTCGCCGATCGTCATTTCCTGTCAAAACGGCAGTTTCAAGCTAGCTACAACGAGGTTAGGTTCACTTCCTGTTTTCAAAACAAAAGCACCAATTGTATGGTAATAGCTTTCCCTATGATAAAAGGCAACGGGTATTTTATTTTGTGAAAATAACCGGAAGTGCGTTGCTCACTGCGGCTAGCTTTAGTAGCGCCGAATTCGTGGGAACAAAATTGTAAACAGCCGGTATTTTGTCAGGTTTTCAACACGTTGGGGATCTAAACGACTACTTTCTCACCTGAAAATGTTTCAAATGTTGCTAAAGTTTACAGAGTTTAGAGCTTAAGTGAAATCAGCTTCGTGCTGATTTCGGCTCTGGCAGGAGCGAAATGCATTGTGGGTAAACGCTCTGCATACTGTCTGATCGATGAGTATGCCGTATGGAAGTATGTATGTAGTATGCGGTTTCGAACACAGACTGCCCCCTCACTCAGACTGCCCTTTATTTGTTAGTTTTGTTCACGGCCCCGGCCTTCATGTCAATTTCAAATTGTTGCTTTTCAGCCTTTGCCACTCGTGCTATTACTCCTTATTATTTTTTACACTGGCCAAGAAGCTAGTTAACATCTGCCTTCTCTGTAAAATCTGTGAGAGTTTAATTGGCATTCAGTTCCTCTGTGATGTGTGTGACTTCGTCCTCACACACAGTTTTGTGAACATAATGATTTTGTATTTGTGCAAATATAATTTTGACAGTCGTGATCAGTGGTTGGAAACCACCCCATTGCACCAAACTCCAAGTTGTGTGATTCATGCATGGGCCTTCTGCTACTTGTGACCGGCCTGCCTGCGGGATTCTGGGTAATGCCCATCCTTCATGTTGTCATAGTTACGGGCTTGTCTCCTCAGAGTCAGGGGTGGTTTTGTACTTGCGCTGGGGAGGGTTTATCTGGCTTGATTTACAGGGTGAACCCCCATTTAAAGAACCTGTTTAAACATGCTTGGTGTAAAAGTGGCATATGAGTTAATTAAAATAGTATTAATTTTTCTGATTCTGAGGTCGCCAAAACGGACCCCCTCAATCAGGCAGAATCAGGTCTCTGCTTTTTTGCAGATGATGTGGTTCTGTTAGCGTGTTGGAATCGGCACCTCCAAATCCGAGACCATGGTCCTCAGCCGGAAAAGGGTGGAACGCCCTCTCCAGGTTGGGGGTGACATCCTTCCCCAAGTGGAGGAGTTCAAGTATCTCGGGGTCTTGTTCACGAGTGAGGGACGAATGGAGCAGGAGATTGACAGGCGGATCGGTGCGGCGTCTGCAGTGATGCGGGCTCTGCACCGGCCCGTCGTGGTGAAGAAGGAGCTGAGCAAGAATGCCAAGCTCTCGGTTTACCGCTCAATCTATGTTCCTACCCTCACCTATGGTCACGAGCTGTGGGTAGGGACCATAAGAACGAGATTGCGGATTCAAGCGACCGAAATGGGCTTCCTCTGCAGGGTGTCTGGGCTCTCCCTTAGAGATAGGGTGAGAAGCTCGGTCATCCGGGAGGAGCCAGATGAGGTGGCTCGGGCATCTGGTTAGGATGCCTCCTGGACGCCTCCCCGGTGAGGTGTTCCGGGCCCGTCCCACTGGGAGGAGGCCCCGGGGAAGACCCAGGATACGTTGGAGAGACTATAGCCGCATTCGGACAGAGCAGCTCTAAGAACGGTCCTCCTTGAATTTTGTTCTAATAGCTGCCCTTCTCCAGGGGAACTGTTTCAGTTTGCATTCGGACATGAGTCGGGACCTGATGGAGACTGATGGGACGCAGCCGTCTGTGACAGGCTGCGACGTGTTACTTTAGCGCCACATTCGACAACAAAACAAAACAAAACAAAACCGGCGAAAAGTAAGGAGAGAAGAAAAAAACACCACCAAGAAGCTAACATGGAGAGCGGGGAGGCCACCGTGTTCATGGTCTGCATGAAGGTGATATTAATCATGGACGATCACATCGGGCGTCTAACATTGAGGCTGGAAAAGCACACAGAGAGAGTCAGGAGACGAAGGATGGAGCGCAGGCCATACTTCTTGGTTTCATGAAGGAAGGAGAGCAGAGCGCCGCAGACAAAGGAGACCACGTGGAGGTTTAACTTATTAAACACGCCAAGGTTGTGTCCGTGTCGTATGAGGAAACATTTCACCCTGACAACATGACAAGGGGCGGAGCTACCAACCACCAAACACCTCGGTCAGATGTGTTCCTATGGAAACCAGAACAGACCCAGCTGAGGAGAAGGAGCTGAAATGGTTCCAGGAACTGAGGGCCTTGGTCCCGAGTTCCTGTATGTGCGAATGCAGGAAAAAACGGCCCTGTTCCTGCAAAGGTTACAGGAACTGCAGAAGGTTCCTACAGTGGGAATGCGGCTAATGTTTCTCAGCTGGAACGCCTCGGGGTCCCCCCAGAAGAGCTGGAGGAAGTGGCCGAGGTCAGGGACGTCTGGGCTCAAACTGCTGCCCCCGCGACCCGACCCCCGGGGAAGCAGCAGGGGGATGGATGGATGGAGTATTGATTATTAATAGAGAGTGCTCTCATTTGACAAGCATGATTGTTTTATTATGTACCTGAATACCTGAGTTCTAAATGTTTCATACACAGAAAAATACTGTTTAAAACCCCTCCAGATATGCAACTCACGGCCCACAAAGATGGCACTTCTCCATCACACAGAGTAACCACTGCCCACAATATTGTTGTATGGGTTAACACGCAGGTTAAAATCGGGACAATGTACGGAGAATGTCGTTAGCGATGCTAATTAGGCGAATCAGAAGGAAATGACAGCCGGCGCCGCTGCTCTGAAGCTGAATCTGTGATCTTTAGCCCACAGTGAGCCGAGGAGATGGGAGATAATTTAAATGTTCAGAGGCCCGAGGCTTCAGAAGCTGGTTTCGTGTCATGTTAGGGGAGGCGAGAAGAGGAAATGTGATCTCTTTGAGGGTGTGTGTGGAGGCAAAGGGATACTGTACTCACCCTTTCTGAGTCACAGACAGCCAATTATAAAAAACCCAACGGCCACCTCTCCATCTGCCTTACTCACTTCCTACCTCTCTCTGCCTCCCTGTCTCATTTTTTATCCCTCTCTTAGCTTTACTTGCTATTTTTTTCATCTGTTTCTCTACTTCCCCCTCTCTCAGTCTGTACGGAAACCTCTGCCTCATTAATAAACCCCGATGGAGGCAGAGCTAGAAGAGGGAAGGATGAGAAGTAGAGGAAAGAAGTGGAAGGGTTAGGGGAGGGAGATGAAAGCAGAGGAGAGAGAGGTGAAGAGTTGAGAGGAGATAAAAAGGGAGGATGTGAAAGGAGGGAGAGAAGCAGAGGGGAGACATCTGGGGAAGTGTAGAATAGTCGAGGTTAAATTAGATTAGTTTTGACTCCATTTACGTCTAAATAGAAATTAGATTTTCTCAACGGGAGGTGCATTCCAACGATATTTCACCCCAGTTCAGCTACATTTGTGCTTGTTTTCTTCTTGGCTTGTTAATTGCATCGGTTTAATCAGTTGTTCAGCCTTTTTGCTGCATGTTGAAATAATGGTTTTGGTGTTCGGCTGAATGTTGAGCAACAGCTTCACCAAGAATACTTCTGCTGGCTGCACTGTACACTGTGCACTTTCCATAGGTTTGGATATACAATATGGTTTGATACTGTATTGTTAACTCATTCAAATTGCATCATTTTTTAGCATCTGGTGTAAAAATAGCTTACTTTTATGAACTTGACAGATCTGAACAATGTCTGAGATTGAATATAACTATAAAGTGATATATTTATTGGACCATATGCTGTCTTGTGTGATGAATGACAAAATATAAAGAGCGTCAATTTCTATATTAACACAAATCTGAAGGTGAAGTCTCTTTTATAACATGGAGACCTAAATATGTACATTAATTATAACTGCTAACTGTTTTTTCTGGGGTGAGAGAGCAGTAAAAACGTAAGGAATCGGTGGGAAGCAGGTAGAAAAGTACAAAGTCCTCGTTTCTAACTAGCACAACCATGGTTCACTTCTTACTGCGGTGCAACCTAACCTGCTCTCAGACAATTATTAAATTAAAAGGACATCGCTGCGTTAATTGTGAGGGAGTCTCTGTCCAATTCTGAGTCAAAGACATAGAAGCTTCTTTATAAGGGATGTGTCAGCCAAAGGGAATGCTTATGTAGCCTAAAACAGAGTCTAATTACTCTAAAGCTTGTCCCTGCTGACCCTTTCTCATTTACTGCAATACTTTCCTTTAATAAAACACCAAACTTCCAATCAGGCATATCAGCTTGTGTGTGTATAATTGTTTTGTTTCCTTCCTCCTCTAATCCACCAACCTCTGCAGCAAGATTGTTGGATTTTTTCTTATCTTCTGATGTATTTATTTGTTGTGCGTCAGTATGAAATGTATAATGTGTTCATTGTGTGTGTGTATCAAGCAATTTCCTTCCTCCTGCCTTTCCAACAAATCACTTATATTTGCTGTGCAAGTAAATAATCCCTCTTAATAGTGTTAGCACTGTTTGCCTCTCACTTAATAAGATGAATTCAGTCATTGTCGGCTGCTGTATCAGTCTGTCAACCTCGGCTCTGATATATACTCTGTATATACTCACCTGTTAGGGATTTACCATGATGTCATCAGGAGGGGAGAGGGCGGGTCATGTTGCTCTTACTTTTAAAAAATCCTTTATTTCTCTCCTCTGTTTACTTTTTATCATGAGCATTATTCATGGCAGTGAGCTCAACAACAGGCAGCAAGAGAAGTTGTCTCATTACAGGCTGGATTTTGCTTCTCAGGCTACTATTTATCACGCTTCTTTGCACGATTTTTACTTTGTCGCTACGTTTTTACAGCTGGAACTGATTAGCAGTTAGCTGGATCTCCCCTGATTCTTCAAACTAAGAGGCTCTGACCGCTTTGTACACCTGCTGCAGGATGCATAAACAACAGTTTCCTCACACCAACTGGTATTTGTAAAGAGAGAACGCATTCCTCAGACCATGAACAACACAAGCCTTTTCAATGCAATGTGACTGATTAAAAGTGGAAACCAAAAAAGGGGAAAGAGGGTCACTTTAAAATAAAAAAAGACAATTTCACAGAACTTAATTATAATGATGGTGACTTAGTTTCTTATCGTTGTTTTTCACATGCTAACTCATTCATATTTAAATATAGGGGCTATAAATAACTGCAGCCAGTCATCACGGTCTTGCATAATTGCTGTAAAAGTCCTTGCTTATGGGTCAATAAAAAGAGAACAAATATTAAGAGATTTCTTATAATCTGCTATAGGTTTGCATAGTTGTTAGAAAACCACACACTTACCATGTTCCGTATGCACATCTGTGTCTCCTTCTTGATCATCTTCAGGCTCCACTTCATAAAATGTATTTAAAATACACAGATATTTCATTTTGGAAGTTATAAAGACTGTAAAACCTGGTCTGATTCCTCAGTAGAATGAGAGTCGTGTTTTAAGTGAATGATTTCTCCACCGGTAGCTCTTACATATTATATTTTGATTCTCATAGTGAAACTTTAGGCCTGTAAACGTGACCATAGCTGCATAATCCTCATAATCATCTTCATTCAGTAAGTAAGAAAAATTACTGGATTTATGCTCTTTGAACTCATCACGCATGTGCATAGTTTAACCTTTCAAACCTGGAGTGGTACAAACATTCATTTATAAGACGCACTTTTTTAATTTGTAGATATTTGTAGAAACATGAGTGATAAAAGTGAGTAAAAAGCTGAATGATTAACCTCTTTATTTCATACTTTGCCATTGTGACAGCCTTACACGTTGTGTTAACTTAGAACCTATAACTTCAATGTATGATGAATAGGGCTGGGCGAGTTAACTCGTTATTATCGCGTTAACTCGTCAGTTATTTAACACCGATAAATATTTTATCGCGCATTAACGCAGGTTTTATTTTATTATTATTATTATTTTTTATTTTTATTTATTTTATTTTGTAAAAGTCTGCTGCTCACAGGCTTTCGACAGAAGTCGACAGAACCAAAGTCATCTGTAAACACTGCCAAGTTGAATTGTCTTCTCAGCGTAGTAGTTCCAGTCTAAAATATCACTTAAAGGCAAAACACACAACTGATAGCAGCAAGTCATTCAAGGAAACAGACAGTGGAGCGAGGCTTCTACATAAAAACTACAGAAAGATGCTGATGTTAAAAGTGTGTTTGCACAACAAATGTTATGGCACTTTCATTCATATGGCAGCACATTTAAAATAAAACTAAATGCTAAAAGCTATACACTACTTTTGGATTCATTTTTGGATTTTGCGTACAAATGCGATTAATTGTGATTAATCAGGGAAATCATGTGATTAATTAGATTAAACATTTTATAATTTAAAAAATGATCCATTTTCTGATCGCAGCAGTTTTATCGAGAAGATGTTATTTTGGTTTAAAATGTTACTTTTATGGGCACTTACATACTACGCTGTAAAGGTCACAAGTGCATGCCAATATCCAGACATATGGATTCAACCTCAACTAAAAATCAAATCATCAACAGGCCGGGGTGCGTTTGCTTTCTCCACGTGAGTGTGTGCACATGCCGTAATTTAACTTGATGAAGAGGTGTGTGTCCAGAATCGCCTCCGACAGCTGTGCTGCTGAGAGCTATGCAGTCGTCACGCACCATCTGCCATGCACACATGCCCACGCAGACACACACACACACATCAACATGTTGTGATTTAAGCAAGCAGGCACATCCCCCACCTGCCATGGCCCTCAGCCACCTACTGCCGTCTCACTTGGTTCACCTCTCCTGTACCAACACAAACAGACACACGGCTCAATGCAAGCACCTTCGTTCTGTTCCTTCTGCATTTCTTTGGGTTTTGCAGCTTCCACACAACCTCTCTCTTCCTCTTAAGCATTGTCTGATATCATGTATGTTGGCGTGTGTGTGTGTGTGTGTTTTAATTAGCCTGTAAACTTCTGAAACGGCTGCTTCCAGACACTAGTATAGCTCCCTGGAGCCACTGACAGGTGCCGCTGTGTCTTATATACGTGTCGAGGGGGTGGCTGGATAATTGTGTCTCAACATTTCTAAGTGTGTGTGTGTGTGTGTGTGTGTGTGTGTTGCATCAGAAACAATAGAGAATTTAAGCTCAGATAGATGACACAAAGCTGCAGTAATGGCTCCACGGAGACTGCAGCTTCTTTTTGTGAGCATGTATTTAATACCCAACGAGCATGCTCCTTAACAACAGAACAGCCATTTCTGCTATGACAGTGACTGCAGACTAACTGACTAATGAACTCATTTACTGAGTGGTGAATTTACCAGCTTAATGGCTTCCCTGTTCACTGCCTGGCTGTTCTTATATTTCTGATAATGCAAGTCAAAAAAAGATTGACCCTGCCGCTCGCCCTTTAACATTTTCAGAAGGTTTCAAATCCATCTCTGGACCTCTTTTTCCCCAAAAAACTGTGTCACAGGAAGGGTCACGAGCATAAAAGTGATCTCACAAATTTAAGGTGTAAAACTGTAATCAGCCATAACATTGTGACGTAAGGAACACCGAATGGTCAGGTGTAAGGGTTTGAGCCTGATGGCTGGGTCAAACCACCTCCACACTGGAAAAATCAAAGTCTTACCAAGTATATTTTTCTCATTTCTAGTCAAAATATCTCATTACACTTAATATCAGACACAACTGCCTAACAAGTACCATTTCAGCCAGATATAGGGACTTGTTTTAATACAATACATCTGGAATATCTTGTTAAGTGAAAAAGTCTTGAAAACAAATTGTTTTGAGTCACATATCATGTGAAACAAGCTTTTTTTGACATTTGAAGAGGTTTTTAAGCTAATTTCAAGATCACTTTTATCTCAAAAGTCCCAAATATCAGATTTTATTTCAAGAAATCTTGACAAGCCGATTTTCACTAGTTCCATTGGCAGATTTATTTTGCTTATTTCAAGCAAAAACGTCTTGTATTTGTTGTTTTTTTTAACTTATTTTTGGAGGGGCATTTTTTCCAGTGCATAACTGCAGCTTTTATGGGATGTTCCCAGTCTGAGCCCCACTGTGACCCCATTTTCTGTAGGTCTGCAGATTAAGTGCACGTGGTGATTGAAAGCTGGTCCTTATTGTCCACTCCAACAGAAGAGCTACTGATGCTGTCAGAAAGATGTTGGAACGCACAATGCTTTGCAGTTTGTTGCATATTTAGGCGGCTATGCAGCGGCTAAAGTGAGCGAATGAGCATCAAAACTGAACCATGGACAGATGGACAAAGTGGGCCTGGTGTGATGAATCATATCTTATTTTATATCATGTCATGGGCTGGGTCTAAATGCATTGCTTACCTGAAAAGATATGACACCAGGATGAACAATGGGAAGAAGGCAAGTTGGTAGGGGCAGTTTGAAGCTTTAATATTCTGCTCAGAAACCTTAAATCCTAGCTGAACTCACTGCACAGATGTAGTCTGGAGAAGCTTTAAATGACCCGCTGACACGTTGTTTTTCTGGGCTGATTTTCACAATATCTGATTATAGTTGCGGTCACACAAACATGCTTACAGTGTAACATGTTTACAGTGTTGCTGACCAGCTACAGCCTTTCATGGAATAGGAATAGTCTGATGAAAGTTGCCTCTCTCAGCAGGATAATGCACCCAGGGACACTCCAAAAATGGTTCAAGGACGGTTCAAAGAAGCACATAAACATTTCCGAGCTTCTAAATTGGTCTCCGATCTCTCCAAATCTTAATTGAACAATCACAGAATGTGAATCATGAACAATCAGGTCTGATTCCTCAAGGCCTCAGAATTTACAGGACTTAAACAATCTGCTACTGACAGATCAGTGCCTGATATAATGTATATTACATGGTCATCATGTTGTTGATGGTTGTGCACAAAGAAAACAAAATGGCTCTACTTTGTTGCTTAATCTCTCTTCTTCTGCTTGTTTGTGCAGTGAGCAGAAAACTTTTTGGACAAGATGTCTTATTAAAGTTCAATTTGTGGCCAAATCAATCCACTCAAAACAACAACGATGTCCAATGTGAAAATTCTCTCATCTTCCTCCAGCAACTCCCAGTTTAATTTCAAAGTTTCTGATGTTGGTGACAGGTGCTGCATCGTAAATGTGTTGAATTATAGTTTCCACTGAGCATTCTGACACCTTAGTTTCTTAATATCGTGGAAAAATAACAGTAAAAACGAAGGTACAAACGTTAAGGAGGCACTCGGGGGATGGTGTACCTGCAGCTCGGTCTATGGCTTCGCTCGGAGGCTGTTTACCTCGTTGACAATAACAGAAATGATAAAACGTCACGGTCGCTGTTGCCGGGCTTTTTAAACACGGTGGGGTGGCTTTTATGACTCATCCAGTGACTTCATTCCCTGGCTAACCAGTGGCCTGCAGTCTGTAGACGTCACATTTGCTGAAAATGTACCTGGTACCAGGTGGTGCTACCTAATGGGAAACCCTAAAAGTCGATCTGAGTAGGTACTAGTTAAAAAGGACCGTCAATGGAAGCAGGAGGTAGCAGTGCATTCTGGTATAATTATGATGTAAATATCATCAGCATGCCTTATTGGCTGCAATATGAACCCTGACTCTCATTTACTGACAATTTCCCGTTGCAGTGAGAGCAATATTACCCATTTTTAATGCTTCCATGAAACTACAGTTCCTTCTCTCTGTTCATGTTGCTGTTTCTTTTTCATTTCTATCACAAACACGAAGGAAACAGCTAAGTTAAAGCTGAGTGCATTGCTCTGTGTTTTGTGCAGCACAGCAGCAGCACAAATGGAGGATGTTGTTAGTTTTTTTTATTTCCTGTTTGTTCTCGATTTAGAAAGAAGCCTGAGTGGCTTAATGACCAATTTAATCACAAGCGGATGAGGTATTTCACAAAGTGGCTGCACAAATCTTTGAAACCAAATTCTGAATTTTTTTTTTTTTTTATTAGCATAATAAAGGCCGGAAGCCTAGCGGCTGCAAGCATTCATTACTTCACAGGAAAGGAGCATTTATCACAAAGATTAACAACACGGTGAGACATTTGCATATTAGTGATGTATATTTTTGGCTCTATAAATCATTTGCAGCTCCAGGTTTGGACCTGCAGGTCGACTGAGCTTCGTGAAAATGCTCTGTAGAAGTTTCAGCTCTCTGCCTGTATGCAGACTGAGCAGCACATCTGTATCTCCAAAAATAAGTAAAAAAAACAGCAAATAAAAGACGTTTTTGCTTGAAATAAGCAAAAAAAATCTGCCAATGGAACTAGTGAAAATCGGCTTGTCGAGATTTCTTTAAATAAGATGTGATATTTAGGACTTTTGAGATAAAAGTGATCTTGAAATTAGCTTAAAAACCTCTTCAAATGTCAAAAAAAGCTTGTTTCATATGATATGTGACTCAAAACAATTTGGTTTCAAGATTTTTTCATTTAACAAGATATTCAAGATGTATTATCTTCAAACAAGTCCCTATATCTGGCTGAAATGGTACTTGTTAGGCAGTTGTGTCTTATATTAAGTGTAATGAGATATTTTGACTAGAAATGAGACAAATATACTTGTTTTTTTCCAGTGTAACATCCTTTTGGTGAAGTTTGGCTTTAAATATCAGTGATCGAGGCTCTCTTTTTAAACATATACTGTTTTATAGTTTGATTTGGTATGTTTGGTATGTCAGGTGATTATTTTGAACTTCATTAATAGCCTTTGAGGATAAATATTGCTTTCGAGGACACTACAGTACAGACTGAGTGTAAACAGCCACAGCGGACCCTGGCGGCCTGTTATTTTTGAGTGTCTTTGTTGATCCTGTGTAATTGTTGAAGGCTGTGTCAACAGTTGTGATTTGAGTTGTATTTGTGTGTTTAAGGAAGAGATGAGGTATGTTTTTTTCATCTTTTTTTATGCGTGTGTGTATCTTTTCCCACCGTTACTGAATATTTGTGCATCTGTTTTTGTGTGTGTGTCGGTGTGCGAATGGCTCAGAGTCTGGGAAGCTCTCCAAAATAGGACATACCCCCTCCAATCACCAGCTGTTTACCACAGATAGCTCCCACTAAATTTGGAGGACCACACACACATTAACACACGCGCGCATTAACACTCTGTCACTCACTTTCTCTCCCAATCACATTCGATTAGACCATCTTTGGATGACACTCAGGTGGAGTCATGTGAGATTTATGAGAGTTTGCATGTGCATATATTACACATTTTGTGGGGACATACTCTGGATGTTTACACAGTCACATTTTGAGGGGGGAGCCTTTATTTTTGGGAGGGAAAAGATAGTCTAGTGTAGTTTGACATTTAAGGTTGGAGCAATGAAAGGAATCTAAGGAATGTAATATCCTCCAAGGTGATGGAAACAGGGCTTGGTGTGATTTTTCCAGAGTTGTGAAGAACCAGAGAACACTGACTGACAGGCTGCCTGACCAACTAACCGACTGTGTTTGTGTGAGAGTGAGAGTTAGCTCTGATAGCCTCATTTTGCTCTATAAAATGGCAGCCAGATGGCTATGTGCCTCCTGAAATTGTCCTAAACCTTGAAGGTGACAGGTTCAGCAGCCCCTTACCCCAGGTGATCCGGCTGTTGTGTGCGCTGTGATAACATCAACTTAATGTTTGATGGATTTAATTAAACTAAATCTGTTGTTAAAGCAATGTGTGCACATGGGATTACTGAACTGAATTAGCTATTTTTTTGTTTCATGTGTTACTTTGTTCTTCAAATCTAGGCTAAAAACCTACTTATTTAGGATTGATTTTAATACCCAGTAGTATGATGGCGCTTTTATCTTAATTTATCTTATTTGATTTTGTTGTATTTTATTGCTTTCACTGTTCTTTTATTGTTTTTATTTGTTTTTACTTATTCTTCTCTTTATTTATTACCTGCTGTAAAGCACTTTGGTACACCGTAAGGATTTTCTGTAAAGGGCTGTATAAATGAAGTACATTTACTTTGGGACAGAGATTTTGCATGAAAAAGGAAGTGTTACATTATTTAAAGTTGCAGCAGTCTGTCAGTGTGAGAGATCTTTCTAATTGGCTGTTCACTGCAGCTGTAGAGTCCATGATTTCATGCACTTATGATGGTTTCTCTGTATTTTCGTTCTGTCTCTTCTTATCTTCTTCCACAACCCACAGCCCAAGTGCTCCCAACACCATTCCTGCAGCACGGTTCTCACAAACCCCAACAACAGGGGTGTGATGATAAGGAAATATTGCTTTGCTTACATTCTTATTGACATGGTCTTCCAGTTTCCCACGTTCAATATCACAAATAGACTGCTGTCCTCCTCTGCACGGCAGAGTCACGTCTTCTTGCAGGCATAGATGTTACGTCCTTGGATGTGTTGTTTGTGGGCCCAGCTGCTCGTGATGCCTCGTGAGACAAAGCAGGGCGAATATTCTTTGGTGTACAAGAGTCTGGAGATGAAAGATAAAGCAGGATAATGTAGAATAAAAAAAGCTGCTGCAGTTTTACATCTATTACAGATAGGGCTGAGCAACGATTACAATTTTTAATCTAATTAATCACATGATTTCCCTGATTAATCACGATTAATCGCATTTGTACGCAAAATCCAAAAATAAATCCAAAAGTAGTGTATAGCTTTTAGCATTTAGTTTTATTTTAAATGTGCTGCCATATGAATGAAAGTGCCATAACATTTGTTGTGCAAACACACTTTTAACATCAGCATCTTTCTGTAGTTTTTATGTAGAAGCCTCGCTCCACTGTCTGTTTCCTTGAATGACTTGCTGCTATCAGTTGTGTGTTTTGCCTTTAAGTGATATTTTAGACTGGAACTACTACGCTGAGAAGACAATTCAACTTGGCTGTAAATGCAGGAGTTTTCTTTAAATTTATTTTGAAATATGTGCTTTTATGGTGAAACAAGTAAAACAGGAAGTAGCGCCGGTTAGCTCCGTTAGCTTCACACAGAGGCTGTGTTCGAAACCGCATACTACATACTTCCATACTGCATACTCATCGGTCAGACAGTATGCAGAGCGTTTACCCACAATGCATTTCACTCCTGCCCGAGCCGAAATCAGCTGGCTTGAAGCTGATTTCCCTTAAACTCTAAACTCTGTAAACTTTAGCAACATTTGAAACATTTTCAGGCGAGAAAGTAGTCGTTTAGATCCCCAACGTGTTGAAAACCTGACAAAATACCGGCTGTTTACAATTTTGTTCCGACGAATTCGGCGCTACTAAAGCTAGCCGCAGTGAGCAACGCTCTTCCGGTTATTTTCACAAAATAAAATACCCGTTGCCTTTTATCACAGGGAAAGCCATTACCATACAATTGGTGCTTTTGTTTTGAAAACAGGAAGTGAACCTACCCTCGTTGTAGCTAGCTTGAAACTGCCGTTTTGAGAGGAAATGACGATCGGCGACGTCACGTTATGTTGCATCTTGGGTAGTTTGAATACGAGTAGTAACCTCATGATGCATACCCAACATTTCAGAGAATCTAGTATGCATCTGGGAAAAAGTCAGTATGAGTAGTAGGAGTAGTAGGCGGTTTCGAACACAGCCTGAGACCGAGGAGCACCTGTAACGGTGATGTCCAACTTTAAAATGAAAATGGCCGAGTAAAAGTTTGGTCGAGTAAAATGTTTGGTGGTTCCTCAGCAGACAGCAACAGACTTTTACAATAATTAAACCTGCGTTAACGCCGATAAAAATATTTATCGCCGTTAAATAATTAACAAGTTAACTCGCCCAGCCCTAACTACAGACAAATAACCAACAGGAAATGTGAATTCTAAATAAAAGCAAGCCACTTAATACTACATTTCCAATGCAGTTTTAACACAGCCTGACTTTAAATTTTTACAAATCTAATGTCATGTTAAAGAGCTCCTCAGTCTGTTATCCTTTGAGCTGTGATAAGTAGAAGTCTGTGTCCTTGTGGTTAATCTCTCTGGCTGTTGGCTCAGCGCTCACACTGCACAGCAGCAGAGGGAGGCTGCTCCAGCATCTGGTTAGTCAGCTTCAATTCCAGGTGGCTCCAGAGCTCCTGTTGGACGGGCCAGTGGACTTCACCCCGTCTTTGCCACTTCAAAGCTACGCAGAGGTACTTTAGTTTGCCAGCGTTACAGCCTGCCGGGATGCTGTTCCCACTTTGCTCTCTGTGCATTCTTGCAGCTCAAGAATATTGCAGGGATGAGATGGAAGCACAGAAAGTATTTTCACTGCATTTCTGTCAGTTCTTCGTGATTGAAAAGGTTCGTAATGAAAGTTAAGACCGAAAATATTAAGAAATGATCATAAAAATTAGAGAAAAGTTGAAAAGCTTGAAATAAACATTTGTGATCAAATTTAAAAACCAGAAAATATTAACCTTTTGGTTGTTGTGAACCTTCTATCAGACAAAACAGGGCTTATCTTACAACACACAACCCCTTTTCTCTGTTGAAAGGGGCAGAGCAGGGATTGCTCCCCTGACAGATTTTCCATTTGTTTCATAGCAACAGCAGGAGTGGCAGCAGCTCCTCTGCAGAGCTCGGCTGGTTAAATGTTGAAGGCTTTAGAGGAAAGAGGACATCAGCACTTTGAAGAGAAGGTCATCTTACTGCTGGCTGAAAGAGAACTGAAGACGTGTGTGTGTGTGTGTGTGTGTGGTATATGTGCACTGGCTGCACAAAAAAAGCCAAATGACCCACTTGGATTCTGGACAGCACGCATGAACACGCACGGACACACACAGGTGTGGATGTCAGATCAAAGTCTTTCCTCCGTTTTTGCTCAGATGTTGTGAAAACCTGCAGGAATCGGCTGTGTGCTGCAGCCATGCTGTCCAGAGCATCTAAACACCTACATGTACATTAGACGCTTCAGTCGGTGTCACAAGTGGAGTTCAGACTTCATCAGGTCGAGCAGTTTTTGTCAGCCTCAGCTGTATTTTAACCCCGTAAACATGGCTTCAAAGGGCAAGCTCAGGAAAGCAAATAGATCCACCATTTCTGTTATTTTCATTTGTGGGTGTTCACTTTTAATTCCTTATTTAGGAATTACAGTCCTTTGATTACATGACTGACTTCACCACTGCAAAATATTCCTTGTTTGCTTCAGCAGGGTTGTTTCAATCAGCTTTGATGCATTATATTATATTATATATACATGTATATTAGGGCTGGGAAACGATTAAAATGTTTAATCACGATTAATCGCATTTGTACGCAAAATCCAAAAATGAATTCAAAAGTAGCGTATAGCCTTTAGCATTTAGTTTTATTTTAAATGTGCTGCCATATGAATGAAGGTGCCATAACATTTGTTGTGCAAACACACTTTTAACATCAGCATCTTTCTGTAGTTTTTATGTAGAAGCCTCGCTCCACTGTCTGTTTCCTTGAACGACTTGAGCTGCCATGTTGAATTAGAGGAGCTAAATTGCAGCCAAAAGAAAAAAAAAAAGAAAAGACACCAGCACTACAGGGACAGGAAACCCCTAAACTGATGTTGAAATAGCTCTCAGAACAAAGCAGAGACAGGAGGATATACAAGATGCACTGTCATGATGAGTACTGGCAGATCAATGTTGAGAGCAGGAAGTATGGATGCTGTGCAGAGTAATGAGATAAGGGGATACGTGTGTGGTGATGAGAAGCAAGGAACAGGTGGTGAATGGCAACCTGGAGATAATAAGAGAAACAGAGGACCAGAAAGAACAGAAAAAAATCCGCTCTGAACAAAAGACTACAACGTCTAATCTGGTGCGTCTACACTTGAGACTCGTGAATGGTTTTTCACCTTGTGCTACGTTTTCTCTTCTTTGGAAACTTTCTCTTATCACATTTCCCAGTTGGTGCCTTCTTGAGTCCTCCACTTGACTCGTCTATTTGTTTCTTTGTCCGTCCAACAAGGAATGTGATTTAAATGTGGCGTTTAATACACAGGGCAGTATTTTAAACAGCTGTAAACTAAATATGCCCAATTAAGTCTGGTTGTGACCAAGTAGAAATGTACTTTTAATTCAATTTAAAGTGTAGGATTAGCCTGGCATGCGCCCCCCAAATGTGCCAAAATAACTTCTTGAGAGTTTGTTCTTGTTTTCTCAGTTCTCATCTCTAACCTCCATCCTTCACAATATTCAGCTGTCAATGTTTTCTGGGTCACAAGCTGGGGGACAGAGGAATGAGGAGGAGGAAATAATTGAAATGAGATGAGATTGATATGCCAACATTTTTCTGAGAGTGCTGGATGATGTGACCCGTCCCACCATGTTTCTTCTCTGTGGACGTCCAGGTCCGCTCATGTTTCTGAACTCACTGCTGGTGACATTAAAGCTGCCTCTCTTATGGATTTGTGTGTTTTTGCAGAGCTCATTTGAGTGCATTTTATGGGTTTAAAGTGCACACTTAAATGCTTAATCGATGGAGACATAAGGAATAGCACCCACCTGTCCAATAAAGATTTTGAGTCAGTCGGACTTCCTTCAAAAGAAGGCTCTATATGCCGGGGTGCACAGATTTTGGTCTTGTTCTCAGGGGAGAACCTGGTTGTTGTTTGGTCCTCACATTTTAAATGCTTTTTTTTCTTTAACCCACCTCACGGGAGGAACTAAATAGAGGGATCCGTGGATAATGTGTACTTTAATTTCAACTGAAAACGAAGAGAAGCGGCACAACAAAACGCTTGTAATTTTTTCTCTTGACTGTGTTTCTGGGTCTGTTTTCATTACCAGTTGCTTAAACTACTTTCTGCTGCTCTCTGCTATCAGCATGCTTATCAAAAGTTGGATGACTAAAGGTTTTGGTACCTGAATAAAAGGCGCCGGCATACAGTATATTCTGCACCGAATCTCTGTGCGTTCATCATTCGTTTGAAGCCAGGTGACCTCCTGCAGCCATTTTTCTGGTAACACGTGCTTCTTTTGGGGTTCGGTTCAGTCGGACATTTCTTTGGAGGTGGAGGAACACCAAAGTAATCGCTAAATGGAAGTTATTGCTTCTTTGACATTTTTGACGTTCTGAAACAGCGGCTCATATAGGTCTATCCTGCGCTACAGATTGCGCAACTCTCTATTAGAGATGGGACCAAGTCACACATGTGCAAGTCTCAAGTCTTAGCTTTCAAGTCTCAAGTAAGTCCCAAGTAATGTTTTCTTGGGCAAGTCAAGTCAAAGTCAAGTCACCTTATTATTGCAATTTTACCTGCAGAATCTGATCTTAATAAAGTGAAAAGACAAGATATAAGTAACTGTCAGTAAACATCATTGGCCAATGTGTCCAACCTGTCCACCTCGTATCATATCAAGCTAACGTTAGCTAACTACCGACTAGGCTAACAGGATAATATTAGCTAATTTGACGAGCACTTACTGGTCAGAATGGATCTTCAAATGACGAACAAAGTTGGAAGTTGTCCTCTGGATGTCTGAGATGTTGATGCCGCATGTCTTGCACTGTGCTGTTCGTCTTTTGCTGTCAAAATGGTGATTACGAAAGCCGAAGACAACGACTCTCGGTCCCCCTCCCACTGACATTTTGATGCATATCTGATATGAGTTTATTCTCTCCAATAAACACGTAAGGTATGCAGAGAGGGCATGACTGATTGACAGGGTAGGGATCCAATCATGGCGCCATTCTCAACCTGCGCTCCTACCGGGTAATCAATGTTATTTTTATTTATTAATTTTATATTCAAACTGAAAACATGAACTGAATAACACTCAAGTATTTCAAGTCATCGTGTCTCAAGTCAATTAAAGTGCCGAATCTTTAACTTCCAAGTCCAAGTCGAGTGTCGAGTCTTTTATTTTATGTCAAGTCAAGTCACAAGTCATCAAAACAGCAACTCGAGTTGACTCTAGTCCAAGTCACAGTGACTCGAGTCCCCATCTCTGCTATCTATCCCCAAATATGGCGCACATTTTTTGTTTCGGCAGCGTATGAGCACCTGCGCATCACTTATGTGTACCTCTGCCTACATGTTAAAGTCCTGCAGTCTTTACACTTTTCCTCCAATGTTGGAGGAGAATACTTAAAGCTGGCTGTAGTGGCCATTTGTCCATAAAAATAAATTAAACTTAAACCAAACAAAATCAAAAGGCCACTGATGCACCATGGGGGATGTGGTTTAACGCAGGCAAAAGAAGATCAATGTCCAAGATGAATTCTTGCGTTTTCTGATGATTTATTTCAAAATAATATCAAATCAAATCAAATTTATTTGTATAGCACATTTCATGTACAAAACAATTCAAAGTGCTTCACATAAAATAAAAGCATTGCAGCGGGGAGTGGAAGAAGCATTAAAAATACATAAAAGAATCCACCCAGGTGCATGCTGGTACTCCAGGTGCCCAGTGTGACCCAATTACCAAAATATTCTAAACAAATAACTAACAAAGAATATTAGCAAAAAAAATCTAATTTAAATAAAGCACTGAAATTAATCAAATAGAGTTACTCATAATTAGCTAATTGAATATACAACTAGAACCAAAAAACAAAAACTAACTTTACAAATAGCTCCTACACTGGCACTCTGCACCTTAACCCAGTATTTATTATATAGCTAAAATGTGAATATGTTTTGGTAACTTGCTCAAATAACAAAACTTTGTGCTTATATCCAGATATTTTCAGACCCAAAAACATATTATTAATGTTGAATTATGCAGGAACTAGTTTGTTTTGTCACGCGGTTTGTTGCAGAAGCATTTTAAGTGATAAAAATGGTTCTTCTAGCTTTTCTTGTCCTTATAGTCGATAAGCTAACTCTGGCTTTTATTATTTTAATGGGTGTAAGACAATATCAGATGAAAGTAGTAACCCATTATGTATTCACCATGCTGGGTCAGAATTGTTTCTTAAGTAATCAGAAGTCACATCTTAAGGCAAAGAGAAGAGTCCAGGGTAATGTTAAGGGCTCTGAAAATAATTAACTCTTATTAGGATCCTTTTTTCTGAGTCATCTGTAGAGTTAGTCATAGATCAGTGTCAGGGATGCTCCACTTTTAGCTCTGTGGCCCGGTCAGACCCTCATTAACACACCACTTCCTCTCTCAGCTAACTTTGTGTGTGTGTTGCAACTTAACCCACGTTTTCTGCTATTTTCTATTTTTACGTGACCTTTAATCATATTCATTATGTAGAATTATTCATCCTTATAAAAATTCTAATTTAATGTGAAAGACTTAATTTAAGTCGAGGACACATGAAGTGCATGCCCTCATATGTGCGTATGAACTGTATCACATCATTAGTTCTCTCCTGCTGGCTCCAGAATCATTGATGCTGTCAACACACTGTCCCCACAAATCCACCAGTGCAGGTCTGTGTGCGTCTTGGGGGGGCAGTGAAACAGATGAAAGGAGGAGATGGCCACAGGGAGAAACACAACTCTTTTTCAGCATCACTTCCTGCAACATACAGCCTCAAGGCATCACAAGACGAGACCTGAATCCCAGATAGGAGGCCATATTAGAAAGCACCCTGTCACATCCAACTGTGTGACCCACCACTTTCAAATACGTCTAATTTTTCATGTATTATTTGATGATGTTACAGTAATAAGTACAGAATAAGTCCTACGAGAACAGGATGCAGAAACACTGCCGTCTTCTCTGGACAAAGTCCTTTAAAACTAATTAAATCTGTCCCATTATTTTTGAAAATCACAGACATCACAACCTCCACATTAAAGAGAATTGGGAGCATCTGATTTTCTGCATCTCTGATGGTATGGAGGGGTGCGTTAGTGCCCCGAGGAAACTGGAAACCTGCACATCTGGAAAGGCTCCATCAATGCTGAGGGTGTAAACAGGTTTCAGAGCAACATCTGCTCCCATCCAGATGTTTATTTCAGGCAAGGCCTTGCATATTTCAGCAAGACAATGTTAAACCACATATTGCATTTATTACAACGTCGTAGTAGAATAGTCCGGGTGCTGGACTGACTGACCTGCCTCCAGTCCAGATGTTTCACCGACTGAAAACATTTGGAGCATCATGAAGCACAAAATACAACAAAGAAGACTCAGAAAATGAGCTGTGATCCTCTATCATACGAGAATGGGACAACAACTGGACGCCTCAGTTCCAGATGTTAACAGTCTGATGTTAAATGAGGAGGGGATGCTACAAATTGGGAAACATTTTTTAAATGATGAGCTCTTAAAACGTCTTATTTTCAATATTTGATACATTTTCCATGTTCTGTTGTGAATAAAATGTTAGTTAATCTGATTCTGTTTGTATTTAGATTAAAAACAGCATCCCAACTTTTTTTTCAATCATTTTGTTCATTTATTTTGCTCAGCACAGACAAAAGGTTGGACTGCTGTAGCATTCTTATGTGAAAAATTCCTAAATGCCAAAATTCAATAACTTTTTGAGGCATTTTTACACAAAAAGTGTCACTTTTGTAAATTGTTGGAATGAATGAAGAACATCTTTTGGCAAAAGTTTGGTGCTGACCATAGTTGATAGACGCACATTTTTTTTGACAGATTTTCGTTTTGAAATCTAATTTGAAAGGAAAAGGTTTTTTTATTTTTTTTATTTCTACTTCATCTTCTTCTCTTTGAACTACAGCAGAAGTGCTCCTGAGACTGCGACGTGGACTGCGGCCTCTGCGGCGTAGTCGGGGAGATATTAATGTCATCAGGAGCAGCTCTCGGGAGTAAAAGTGTGTAACCGAGTGAAAATGAATAATAGCTTTTTCTGATAAAGGGCACGGCTCAGTGGATGCTGAATATTATTTCTAAATTAATACAATGTGACACTCGCATTTTTATTTAAAAGTTTTTTTTTAATTGGTTTTTACAAGATATTTTTCTCTGGAATTTTTCAATCAAACTGGGTCAAATTAAGTGTCCCAAGAGGCTGAATTAGTTAGATTTCTAAAAGCAACTTGTAGAGTTTCTCTTCTAAATATCACCACCGGAGTCTTCAGATAGCTCTCACGTATGTTGTTGTTCTCCTGAGATTTAACAAGCAAACCTGTTTTAGTATCGTGGAGTTAAATTCTAAATAGAGTATCAAGTTCAGTTCTTTCAATGGCCAGATGAAGTCACTTTAATGGGACTTTGGATATGAAAATGAATTCAAACTGTTGTATAGAACTATAAACAGGTCCTCTTTAATCTTTAACCGATGTTGTGTCAGGGAAATAGCTCTCACCTGTGAATGGTTAGAGTTAGGCATTAAAAGTACATGGCTAGGGTTAATATTCTACATTTTTATGGTCATGTAACAGTTTTTGTCATGCCACATGAAACCAAGCAATGTGTTACCGTCTCTCAAATTACAGCTGTGTAATGTGAAACTACTACTAGAGATGGGAATCGAGTTCTCTAAGAGAACCGGTTCCCAGTCGTTCGATTCCGTGGAATCGTTGATGACGTCATGCGCGTCATATTTTGGCTCAGAATATTTCCAACATGGCGTCGAGGCAGAAACGCTCCAAAGTTTGGTTATATTTCACCAAAAAGGACTAAACTAGGGCTAGTTGCAACGCGTGCAGAGCTGTGATCACATCAAGGGGGGAAATACCTCCAACATGCTGAAACATTCGACCACACAGCATGCAGTTACTTTGCATGAATGTAAAGTCTTTAAATGATGTTGCTAATATGGGATGTCATACAGCTTCATGTCAAATGAGGCGAACTATCCCTTTAACATGCTGCTAAGCGATGGCAGCATCTCTCACGTGGGAGCTTGTGGCACAGCGTCTTCCGTCTCAAAAGTCCCAGGTAACCTAACACTTCCAGGTCCTGTTGATTGTAATATTGTTAGCGACATGCTGCATTAATAAATTCCATCTGAAATTAACATTTAGTTGACGAGAACTGCAAGAGTGATGCAGGATCTGCAGCTCCCCCTTTCATCGAGGTAGGGAAAAGCAAATAGAGGCAAAAATAGCTAAATTGTTGGTGCATACTTTAAATTAAAGTGTTACTGTAACCATAGCGATTTGTACTATAACTGGATGAGAATCGATAAGAAAACCAATAAGGAACCGGAAATGCTAAATTCTTAATAATTCCCATCCCTAACTACCGCAGCAGGTATTTGATGGATGAAAAAATGTATCTATGATGATCTGCAAGTCTGAACTACAATAAACCCGCTTGTCTCAGAAAGAGCTGGACAAATAACTCCAAAGACTTTAAAAGATAAATTCAGGAGTCGCAGACCTCGGTTTGAAAACAGTGAGAAGCTTTTATAAGGTAACAGAATTCCATCTGTTGTCTAAATAGAAAAAAAGGCACACTTCACAGCTCCTGCATTGCCGCTTAATTGAAAAATCTAATTTACTATGAAGAGCAGAGTTAAAATGAATGTTTTTGTCATGCTTATGCAAACTACACGTTTTCCTTGGTGAGTTTAAGTTTGAAATATCAGGAAAAAGCAGCAGCATTGCAGAGAAAATTAATTTTTATGTAAGAAACAAAGAGTGACCGGATTCAGATATGATCCGCCCATCCTGTGCACGTTATCTTTAGTGTCTTCATGTATGATTTGGAGTGTGTGAATCCTGATGATGCTGCTCTCATGTGAGTCTTAGCTTGTATTTATCAGTGTGTGTCTGATGGGTAACATTCGGATTCAGACCGGTTTTTAACACATGGGCCACTCAGTCCGAAGTCTTTATCTTGGATTTATCATTATTATTATGTTATTGTTTTAGAAGTTAATCTGCTAATTTCAGATTTGGCCAATGAATGTTTTCATTCATTTTGCATAACCGCTTCATCTCATTCAGGGTTGCACTGGAAAAAAATGCCCCTCCAAAAATAAGTAAAAAAGCAACAAATAAAAGACGTTTTTGCTTGAAATAAGCAAAAAAAATCTGCCAATGGAACTAGTGAAAATCGGCTTGTCAAGATTTTTTTTAAATAAAATGTGATATTTAGGACTTTTGAGTTAAAAGTGATCTTGAAATTAACTTAAAAACCTCTTCAAATGTCAAAAAAAAGAAGCTTGTTTCATGTGAAATATGACTCAAAACAAGATGTTTTCAAGACTTTTTCACTTAACAAGATATTCAAGATGTATTGTATTAAAACAAGTCCCTATATCTGGCTGAAATGGTACTAGTATTTGTCTCAACGAGACAAATATACTTGGTAAGATTTAGATTTTTTCCAGTGTGTAGGGATGCACGAGCCCATCCAAGCTGCCATTGGGCGAGAAGCAGGGTGCAGCCATCATAGGGCCACACAGTCGCTTTGGAGCCATCAGTTAGCCTAACATGCATGTTTTAGGACTACCCACTGAAACTTTGTCTTAACTGCAAACACTTTTGATATTACGTTAGCTTACGTTGTCTTGTTACCGATAAAATAATTGATTCATCATTTTCAATGTGCTAAGAGGTCAGCTGCTGTTCACATGTGAGAAGGGATCTTGGCTAAATGACCTTTGGTACAATCAGAAGTTGGTTATTAACTTTCTGAAACCTTCCCAGGTCAGGTTCTATGGAAGCCCATTATCGCCATTGATAGAAAAAATAAAAGACCAACAGGAAGTCATAATTTTGACTTTCAAAGTCATAGTTATGAGATTCAAAATCATAATTTCGACTTTGTATCTCATAATTATGACTGAAAGTCGAAATTATGACTTCCTGTTGGTCTTTTATTTTTTCTTTCATGGCGGAAATGGGCCTCCATAGGGTTCAGTGCTTCGGTGTGTTTGGTAATTCAGTGACTTTAATCAGATTTGAATTGTGTTGATCGTAGAGCTTTGGTTCCGTTGCACAGTTTATCAAAAATAAACTGCATTGAGATTAATTAATCAACACGAACATCCTCGTATTTTGTTCCTGCCTCCTCATCTGCTCGTCTCTCCTGTCAGTCCTCACTGTGTTCGTGGAGCGTCAGAGACTTGGACGGCGGAGGGTTTGCTGTTAGAGCTGCCGGCAACCTGGCATCAAACAAGCCACCAAGCACATCAGTGTGTGTGTGAAGGTTGTGGTGTTTTAGTGTATTTATAGGGCTGGGCAACGATTAAAATTGAATCTAATTAATCACATGATTTCCCTGATTAATCACGATTAATCGCATTTGTATGCAAAATCCAAAAATGAATTCAAAAGTAGTGTATAGCTTTTAGCATTTAGTTTTATTTTAAATGTGCTGCCATATTAATGAAAGTGCCATAACATTTGTCGTGCAAACACACTTTTAACATCAGCATCTTTCTGTAGTTTTTATGTAGAAGCCTCGCTCCACTGTCTGTTTCCTTGAATGACTTGCTGCTATCAGTTGTGTGTTTTGCCTTTAAGTGATATTTTAGACTGGAACTACTACGCTGAGAAGACAATTCAACTTGGCTGTGTTTACAGATGACTTTGGTTCTGTCGACTCCGCCGTCTGGAAGAACTTTAAAATGAAAATGGCCGAGTAAAAGTTCCGTACCCTTCTCCATGTTTGGTGGATCCGCCGATTACTTTCTTTTCCTGTTCCACAGCAGACAGCAACAGACTTTTACAAAATAAAAGCCTGTGAGCAACAGACTTTTACAAAATAAAATAAATTTAAAAAATAAAATAAATAAATAAAATAAATAAAATAAATAAAATAAATAAAATAAATAAAATAAATAAAATAAATAAATAAAATAAATAAAATAAATAAAAATGCGTTAATGCGCGATAAAATATTTATCGGCGTTAAATAATTAGCGAGTTAACACGATAATAACTCAACTCAACTTTATTTATAAAGCCCTTTAACACAGCTGTGGCTGAACAAAGTGCTGTACATGAGAACAACACGAGGCATAAAACACAAGAACAATGCAAAAACAACAATAAACAACAACAATTTTAAAACAATAACGAGTTAACTCGCCCAGCCCTAGGATTTATACATGACTGGCAGTGTGTGAATCCAAATCACGTCTGTGATCCTGTTCTCATGTGAGTCTTAGCTTGTATGCCCGTGTTTATCAGTGTGTGTGTTTGAGGTGCTGCTAATGCTTCCCTCGCACTGAGCCTGTTGCCCCTGGGTTTCAGCCAAACACAATGAAACAACACTGCTGGGTTTAATGAGTGCGACTGTCTGCATGTGATCATGTCTGTGTGTTTTCTCCATGGTTGTGAGGGGGATTTACATGTGTTTGCACTTGTGTGTGTGTGTGTGTGTGTGTGTGTGCACGGAGACAGGTAATTCTTCTGTGCTGCAGACCCTGTCGCACTCTGACAGATGGGGTTTTCATATATTTTGTGTGAGTATGAGAGAGATGGGGGAATAGGTGTGTGTGTGTGTGTGTGTGTGTGTGTGTGTGTGTGTGTGTGTGTGCATAAGCATTTCTCTATGCCACCATCTGTGGTGGGATGCTGGTTTAGACTGAAATATTGCTTCATTCATCACCCAGCTGAACCCTCACCAAGTGTCATCACTGTGTGCATGTGTGTGTTTTTCTTACGTTGGTATACCGTGCACGTGCCTCCTCATGCATTTTATGTGTGAACAGTGTGTGTTGGTGATGGAGAATGACCACAAATCCATTGTACAGACTCCTCCATGTGGAAAACCCGCTCTCTGCCTGCCACCAAACATTCATCTACCACGCTGCGTGTGCACGTGCGTGTGCACGTGTCTGATGGGGGCTATAGAGTGAATGATGGTTTTCTGCTTGTGCGACGCACACTAATTTGGGGAGTTTCAGCTACTGTATGTCAGGCCTAACGGAGACACACACACTATGCTGCTGTATCTGCTGTGAAAGGAAAATGCCAAATAGGTGCTGTGATTTATTGAGATGTGTTTCATTCACAGTTAATCAATTAATAGCTTGTATAATTCCAACAAGCTTTAAAGTCAGTATCTGCTCTGAGCTCCTTTCTCCTCCAGCACAGCCTGAACCCTCTCAGACAGCTTTCTGTCCTTTCTTTAAGGAGTCTTCAGGAATAGTTCTCCAGGCTTCTTGAAGGACATCCCAAAGCTCTTCTTTGGATGTAAGCTGCCTTTTGTTGCGTTCTCTGCCAACATGATCCCACACTGCTTCAGTAATGTTGAGCTCCGGGCTCTGGGGAGGATTCATCCCTCCATCAGACCTGCTGCCACTGATTTTCAGCCCACTTCTTGTGTCCTTTGGCACAGCTCAGCCTTTTCTCCCTGTTTCCCTTCCTTAAGAACGGCTTCCTGACAGCCACCCTTCCATGGAGCCCATTTCTGATGAGGCTTGGGCCAACAGCAGATGGATCAGCTGAAGGTCCAGATGATCTCTCAGCTCCTGTGTCAGGTCTTTGCTGGATGTTTTCCTCTTTCTTAAGGACATCACTTTCAGATCCTGTTCATCTGCTGTAGATAGTTCTTTAGGCCTGACACTTCTTCTTTTGTCCTCCACTTGTCCAGTTTCCTCAAATGTTTTAAGGACACGCTGCACACCATGCTGAGATATGCCAAGTTTTCAGCTAACAGCTCTTTAGGAATCACCTTGTTGCTGCAGAAATCCTGTTTTCTGTCTGTCACACTGTGTTATCTTTGCTGTTTTTCATGGATGCAACTAAAGAAATTGGCAGAAATTATGTGTCTGTGTGACAGGCTGCTGGTAACAAAGTGCCTGGAGATCCAATTTAAAATTGGTTCCTTGTTAGGTTCTTTGTCTGTTATGTGTCGACACAACTCTGGTTCATCCCTTGAGTTCAGAGCCTTTTTGTGCTTGAATGATTCATAGCTCAGTGTTGGAACCATATTACCAATCATAAATAAGGGACTGCAAATACCATTTTCTCTCTTGAAAAAGCCACATTTATCAGATATTTCTGTATTTTCTCTGTACAGTTTAAGACCTGGATTTGTTAGATATAGATTTAGATAAATAAACACACACTTTTTTTGTGAACCAGTCCGACTTTTATCACTTTAATCTCTGTTTTAGATGATGAGCAACATTAAGCACAAGTGAGCTCGCTGAATTTCATTAAAGTTGTTGGAGAGGTGGAGCATCTGTGCAGATCCAAACCTTTAAAATAGGAATAGGACATTAGTTTTGGCAGAGAATGCACTCTGCATTGTCCAGTTCTTCTGTTTTTATTACCAGCTGTAAATATGGAGCCACACTTCTCCCTCTCCCACATAAGGTAGTGAGTGAGCTTAGTTTCTCTCTCAGTATTTTGCATGTTTACCCTTTAATGCACTCGGCTCAGCGGCAACAAGCTGAGACTGAAAGGCAACACGTCTCCAGCACAGGTATGCAAATGTTTCTGCAGTAAAAAGCATGTAAAGAATAAACCGTACACCTTGTGTGCACGTTACAGTTTGTGCTTCACAGTTTTCCTTTGGCTCTCTCTGCAGAAAACACAACACCTCCGATGTCTGTGCACTCTGAGATTCTAGCTTTATTTCCCCACGCGCTCCTCTGCTTAAAAAGACTGCTCACACTACTAAATCTCCAGGCTGCTGCTTTGTGTCAGGTTCCATTTGCCATGAACTTTTACACATCAGAAGACAAGAAAAAAACATCTCATCTTTACTAATTCTCAAAATTAGGTACATGCAGTCTCAGATAAATAGCAACATGATATATTACTACATTATCCAGAGGAGTTCATGGTGGACTCAATGGCTGCGAGGTGCCCAGGTCCTGTGGCTGCAGAACCAGCCCAGATCATCAGCCCTCCACCACCGTGCTTGACAGCTGGTGTGAGGTGTTTGTGCTGATGTGCTGTGTTTGGTTTCCTCCAAATGTGCTGCTGTGCATTATGAGCAAACATCTCCACTTTGGTCTGGTCTGTCCAAAGGACATTGTTCCAGAAGTCTTGTGGTTTGTTCAGATGCAGCTTTGCAAACCTAAGCTGTGCTGCCATGTTCTTTTTAGAGAGAAGAGGCTTTCTCCTGCAGCCCTTCCACACAAGCCATACCTGTTCAGTCTGTTTCTAACTGTGCTGCCATGACCTTTAACCTTTAACATGCTAACTGAGGCCTGCAGAATAATGACACGGTGTAATATGTGTTGTCCATGTGAGGTTGTATGCACAATGTTTTAAGACCTGGTAAGGAGCAGAGAGTTTCTTTATTGATGTACTGATATATAAAACCTTAGAATAGAGATGAGATGGACTTTCTACATTACTTCTGATCACTTTATTGGCCTTGAAAGCTGCAACTTAACGTTTCAGACGGCTGTATTGTAGTTTTAAAGTAAAAGCTCAGTGGCACCCAGGCAAATTACAAGTTGAGAAGTTGGTAAGCACATGGCATATAATCACTGAAATTACACTCAGTTAATGATGGTGAGGATTTGAGATGATTGTGGACATGGATAGAGATTTTCTTTTCTCAGCTGCCTCTTTATCTTGTTTGTATTATTCAAAAGTGCTTCTCAGAGTTTCTTAAACCTTCTTAAAACCACCAATTAATTCGCTGGTGTCCCGCTGTGCGGTTTAAAAGCTGGGAATTCAAAATGACATGATGAAGAGCCCGAGTTGTTTCTTTTTTTGCTTGTCTGATGGCTTTTTCTTCTTCTTCTTCTTCTTCTTCTTCTTCTCTTCCCCCCCCCGCTGCTCCCGCCTTGTTACCCCATATTAAAGCCTCTCAGTTTGTTAGCCCACCCTTTCTCTCTCTGTTCCTTTGACGGCGTCTCATCTTCTTGTACAGTATGTTCTCCTTTTAGTTGTCATCCTCACTCTTCCTCTCCCTTCACCCACTTTCCGTGCCCTCCTTCTCTCTGAAGTTCATCGAGCGGGTAGAGGTAGAAATAGACAGGGGTGTGGATCTTTCATCTTTCATTGTTCAAGGCCTCGTCTTATTCTAGATCCTGATTTCTCTCTGCTCCGATGTGACTGTTAAAGGAGAGCTGTGGACTTAAAGCCAAATGCAGAGAAGGAGGTCCAGAAAGATAAAGGACGAGTCAGGTTATTGTTGGCTGTAATTGCATTAATCCAGCCACTTATTTTCTTCGTGAAACTCTTCTACCTTTTCTCTGTTTACACCAGTGTCTCACAAAGGCGTGGAATTAAACAAAAGCAATAACCAATCGCACTTTATTGATTCCACGAAGAATGGGGTCGTGTGCTATGAAATTTTCTAATTACATTTGCTCCAGTCATGCATGGAAAGATTCTACCTTGTTGCCGGGACTCTTTTTAGATCCGAGTGTTTCCTTTTGCATCTTTTTTTTAAAACTAATTCTGCCTTTTTCAGAAACTGCTGTATATGCAAACAATGGAAATACAACAAATTGATAAAGCAGCAAATTAACCACCATAATCATGCAATGTTTCATAAAAACATTAAACTCTACTCGTAGTTTAAGATTACTTTATCGTCATGTAGTCACACGAAATTTGACCTGTCCAGGTTGGCACCTGTTGAACATGCACGTGCACGGGGTCACACACTCATGGAACCAGATGCCATATACACTGGAGCATCTGGGCAGTGCCTTGCTCAAGGGCACCTCGGACTGCCACCCCTCCAGGTGTCAGTCCACCATTCTCTTTGAGTGGCGAGAGTGGGAATCAAACCGCCAACCTTCCGGTTATTGGATCCACTAACCACTGAGCCACGGCCGCCCATAGTTGTTCCTTGTACTTGGCAACTTTTATGATTTAAGGTAAACACAAGAAACTTGTGCTAAAGAAAAAATGGACCAGACTCATTACGGTCATTACATTACATTACATTACATTACGGCAGAGATGGGACCAAGTCACGCATGTGCAAGTCTCAAGTAATTTTTTCTCGGGCAAGTCAAGTCACCTTATTATTGCAATTTTACCTGCAGAATCTGATCTTAATAAAGTGAAAACACAAAGATATAAGTAACTGTCAGTAAACATCATTGGCCAATGTGTCCAACCTGTCCACCCCGTATCATATCAAGCTAACGTTAGCTAACTACCGGCTAGGCTAACAGGATAATATTAGCTAATTTGACGAGCACTTACTGGTCAGAATGGATCTTCAAATGACGAACAAAGTTCGAAGTTATGCTAGATGCTTAACACTCAAGTCATTCAAGTCATCGTGTCTCAAGTCAAGTGCCGAGTCTTTAACTTCCAAGTCCGAGTCGAGTCTCAAGTCTTTTATTTTTTGTCAACTCAAGTCATCAAAACAGCAACTCCAGTCGACTCGTGTCCAAGTCACAGTGACTTGAGTCCCCATCTCTGCAGTACGGTCATTCTGCAGACACTTTTATCCAAAGCGACTTACAATAAGTGTGTTCCACATCGGTAGGCAAAAGAATTTCAGGTCACAAGAAATCACAAGTGCATTTCCTTCCAAAACCAAACAGCTAAGAGCATAACTAGTGCTAGAGTAAGTGCAGTAAGTTAGGTACCAAAACAAATGGGAAGACAATTTAGAAAACAAAGACCCTCAGTGAATAATTCCCTATGATATAGACCAGTGAGCAGTGCTGACCAACATGTCATTGGGGTCATCAGGTGGGAACCTCCTTTCATCAGTGTTTCATCTAGTTGGACCCACGACACCTCCAGGAGGCTAGAGAAAATGAAGTTGATCTGAATTCTCTTACATGAGGCAACAAAGACAACAACACTTTTTTCCTCTGCACATGTTTTGCGTCAGACTGTTAGCAAAGAGAGGCTAACAGATGGATCTGCTATCACTGTGGTTGATCCAGGCTCATGTGCGATGAAATAAGTGTTTTCTCATTTTGAATAATGATTTTTAGATGCTGAGAATCAATTTCTGGATGTGTAGCTCTTCATCCGTCTTCCCACACTCGAGGCAGGTTTCAGAACGGCTACGCAAATATCAGCAACATTCGCTTCGGACCTCTTGGAATGTTTACCCACAAAGCTCCCAAAGTAACAGAGTGAGATGATGTGCGATTACAGCAGGAGCGATTACCCAGGAGCGTTTACAGCAATGTGTTTGCTGATAACATTGCTGCTTCATCTGCTTCTACTGGCTTTCATATTGCTTTCCACCCCCTCATTAATATTATGGTACACCCAAACACAAGCAGAATACTCATCATCATGCTGTTATTCCCAAAGCCAGATTTCTCACTAAGCTGAGGTGTCTCTCTGGAGTATTTCCAGTTGTGAGAGCACACTCAGCGCATGCGCTAAAAGGCAACCACTGAGAAAGTTTGACCTGAATCTTTAGACAGAATGAATGAAAAGGGCTTGTATGTGGGGGGGCTATATCTCCAGGAACCACAGGCACTGTGGCAGAAATGATCACAAAGGCTAGAATTGTCTGTAAATACTCACATTGCAAAGATGTGCAATGAAATTTAAGGAATCTCAATCATTTATATACATAAACGACATTATTTCATGCTATTAAAAATACACCAAATCTAAAAGATGTAACAAATAAATTTAATGTCATATGGAGTATCTCATTTAATTTAAATTCAAAGCAGAAAGCTTAAAGTTAAATGTGTAGATTTCTGTTCATTTTAGCTGCAACCATGTCGAACCTGCAGGGTCTCACAGCTTCAGGGAGCGTTCAGAAACTTTAGAAACCCTTAGTTTTACTAAGTAAATAAAATATCTGAATCAGAATCTGAGCCAGGCTTCCAAAAACTATTGTAGATATATTTTTAAGTATGACATACAGTACATGTCATTCTCTTCTTTTATCCTTCAAATATCTGGCGCACATCTTAAATCTGTCAGCCTCCATAAATCACCGTCCCATTTTAATGCAGCTTCTTCCCAAGCTGCCAAAAACAGACGTTTTCAGAGGATGCTGTGGGTTGGAGGGTGGGTGAGCATTTGATCTCAGGGACATTTTACCACTGTGTTGCATCACCTCTGTTGCAAACAACACTCTGAAGACTTTGGGAACTGAGGAGACAACTTTTACCAGCTACAGTTTTGAAAGTTAAATGTTTTTTCCAAAGCTTGTTTGATATAGATGAACGGAGCTCAGAGCCCTGTTTTTCATATCTTTCCGTGGTTGTTCGTCACAGGGGTGCACAGTGCTGTGGTGGTTAGTACTGTCACCTAAGAGTGTTCGATCCCCCACTTGGGGCCGTAATGTATGGAGTTTGCATGTGTAATCGGTGTGAAACCTCTGCGTTGTGTTAAGGCTTGTACGAATGGAGGTCTTTAATTTTTATTCTACTCTTTCTAAGGTCTTTATTTTCCTCAACCTTTCTCCACCGAACATCAGAAAAAAGGCGAAACCGCATACTTCTCCTACTACTCATACTAACTGTTTGAGTTAGTATGCGAGTTTGAGTAAGCGAGAAGTTCCCGGATGCATACTAGATTCTCCGAAATTTTGGGCATCATGAGGTTACTACTCATACTCAAACTATCCAAGATGCAACGTAACGTGACGTCGCCGATCGTCATTTCCTGTCAAAACGGCAGTTTCAAGCTAGCTACAACGAGGGTAGGTTCACTTCCTGTTTTCAAAACAAAAGCACCAATTGTATCGTAATGGATGATAAAAGGCAACGGGTATTTTATTTTGTGAAAATACCCAGAAGTGCGTTGCTCACTGCGGCTAGCTTTAGTAGCGCCGAATTCGTGGGAACAAAATTGTAAACAGCCGGTATTTTGTCAGGTTTTCAACACGTTGGGGATCTAAACGACTACTTTCTCACCTGAAAATGTTTCAAATGTTGCTAAAGTTTACAGAGTTTAGAGTTTAAGGGAAATCAGCTTCAGGCCGGCTGATTTCGGCTCGTGCAGGAGCGAAATGCATTGTGGGTAAACGCTACAATTTTGCGGCTAGCTACTAAAGCTAGCCGCAGTGAGCAACGCACTTCCGGTTATTTTCACAAAATAAAATACCCATTGCCTTTTATCATAGGGAAAGCCATTACGATACAATTGGTGCTTTTGTTTTGAAAACAGGAAGTGAACCTACCCTCGTTGTAGCTAGCTTGAAACTGCCGTTTTGACAGGAAATGACGATCGGCGACGTCACGTTACGTTGCATCTTGGGTAGTTTGAGTATGAGTAGTAACCTCATGATGCGTACCCAACATTTCGGAGAATCTAGTATGCATCCGGGAAAAAAGTCAGTATGAGTAGCAGGAGAAGTATGCGGCTTCGAACACAGCCAGAAACCAAACAGCAACAAAAGCCAAGCATGATCGTGACTGGATAGGCTTTCAGCCCCTCATGACCCTAATTGAATCAAGTGGGTATAGAAAATGAATGGAAGTACTTTTAACACTTAAACATTCCCGGGTGAGAGTACATCTTCATCCTCATTTAAGCATTTGTGGCGAAGTGGATGAACTCTGTCATCAAGTCAAAACTAATAGAAAAAGGAAAACATTCGGACTGATTTCCTAAAACGATTCAAGTCCAACTCAGAACGTTGTGATTCAATTCAATTTCCACTTTTTGGTACATTATTAAAACATTTCGCTTTGCTTTTGTCGAGCCTCTCTGGGTAAAAATGGCTGCCACACATCTGCCTTCGGGCATGACGGCGCTGCTGTCAGAGCTGCTGCTCCTGTCATCTCTTCCCGCTCCTCACAGACCGTGCCGGGCCTTCCAAACATGTCTTGGTTCTCAGTGTCCGTCGTGCAACCAGACTCCTAACACAGATGAAGCTGAAAATATTAAACAATTGTATTAAACGATATTGGATTTTGCACCACATTGTACAATCCTGCAGCATTTACTGTGAAACTGCTGTGAACCAACGTTGCTTTTCCACAGTTTGTCATGAGATCAGACAGAATGTCCCAATTTATTTCAAATTAGCAGCCTGGCTCTGCATCGTACCAGCTTCCCTCCCAGTAAAGAAAATCCTCGTGAGGCTTCTCCTGTCATGACACAGAAACCCACTCATGTGCGCAGTTTGTCTGCTAAGTTTCTTCAAAGAGGTTTACTTCATAACAATGTGAAGCTGAGGAAAAGAGAGACGGCTAACTGGATCCCTGCCTTACTCAAGAGGTTAAAGAAAAAATAAGACAGGCCAGTTTAATGTGTGCTTATTTTCTACCAATTAAATGTCTGGAAACAACAAGCATGTGTTGAGTTGTGCAACAGCTCAAAATATTACATTTTCTGTTGTTTCAGCTTCATAATTTACTAAATTGAGCATCTTTGTTACATCAATTATGCAAACAAATTTCCACGTATGTCCATATATGTTCACGTGTGCGTTGCACTCCCATTAAAACGCAGGCAAAGCGCACACTGGATGAACTTTTGCACTAGCTGAAATTCAAAGACAATGTTTCCACACAAGCGGAGAAAGCCTCTGCATCAACTCAGGCTGCTGCACACAGAGCTGTGGAGCTGGAAAGGATGAATATATAAGCAGCACGGGGACGCAGCATCTCTCCCAGCAGCTCCAGCCTCATGTTTTTCAAACAGTCAAAAAACTCTGGAAAACACGAGTCTCTCCTCTCCGCCGGGGGATTGCAGAAGCTCTAACAAGGAATCAGAGGAGCCCAGTGAGTGTTTAAAATAATTATTTTTTTGTTTAAAAAAAAAAAGAAAAAAGCATCATCTTCTTCTGTCTCCTACGGAAGCATATTGCATTCACTTAAAAAAACCTAAAAAAAAAAACCTGGTTTTTCTTTCTAATTTGTTTTTGGGTTTGTTTTTCGGGGTAATTTTTTCTGTTTTTCTGTCTAATTTATTTTTTATTTGTTTTTCGGGGTAATTTTTTCTGTTTTTCTGGCAAATTTTTTCTCCCTCGTAAATATCGAGATACTTTGAAATCCCGCGAGATTATCCAGCCTGCAAGTGACTCCGGTGGACCTAAGGTGACTCCTGGCCCCGCCCATACATGCCCCATCTTGAACACTTTGAAACATTGCTATGTCTAGGAGATCTGAACGGGCTTTCCTTCTGAACAACCGCAAAGTCTTCAGGTGCCTGCGTAAAGTCGACAAACTAATAGTTCTACCATCTACATGACTTAAAGACAGGACTATCTCCCAGTGTCTTAAACCCAGGTCAAAGTAAAACTTGATTAAACTAAACAAACCAGTCATGTTTGTTTCCATTAAATCGAGCCCTCATAAAGGAATGAATGCGTTGATTGTCGCTTTCTAAACTAAAAAAAAAAAAATTGCCCCGAAAAACAGAAAAAATAGCCAGAAAAACAGAAAAAATTACCCCAAAAAAACAAACCAAAAAATAAATTAGACAGGAAAAACTGTTTTTTTTTTTAAGTGAATGCAATACTCTTCCGTAGTCTCCCACACCCGTTTCCCCTTTTCTTTTCTTTCTCAAGCCAACGTGTGCCTTCTCATTAGTTTTCAGCTTTTTTCCCCACCTCTCTCGGAGGCTAAATGGAGCTCCCCTGGATGGCAACATTCTCACTTCTGATGTGGGTGCTGAAGTTTGCTTGGAAGATGGTCTCCTGTTGTAATCCTTGCCAGGATTGGCGGTATGTGTAACAACCTCGCCCCCATCTCCCCTAAATTTAGTTGTTGCATGGCAGAGTTTCAAAACCAAACAAAGAGTCAAAAAGATCAGTGGGAGTAATATTTTAACCATTTTCTTCATTTTCTTCATTTCAGTTATTTGAACAAAATGAAATGACTGCAATATCTTCCAAACTAACCCAGTGGGTGAAAATGTTGCTGTTTACGTGGCTCAGTTTAGCACAGATGGGGGGGGAATATTCTCCCGCTTGGATACTACAGCAGAACAGTTGCAGAGTGATGATACTGGAGCATGTTAGCTCAAACTTAGACTCTTCTGATGTCTGACAACTTGAACATCTGTCCACAGACCTGAGCTGAGCTGCACAGAAACCCAAAAGTCTTCTCGTTTTTCCAGCAGATAAAAGGAGTCCCTGATGTAGCATCCGCGTTCTGATGGACTCTGACAGCCAGCTCGATTTCACTGTTGTGCTTCTGAAACACACCAACGAGATTTAGTAGTTTGTGTGACTGGACAGCCCGAGACAAAGAAACAAAGGGGATGGTATGCTTTTACAGCAGTTTTCTAGGTATTATGTCATGTACTTAGCTGTCAGACCAGCTTGGGATCACACAGAGGAGCTCTATCAGGCTGCATCATGTAAGAATTAAAGCACATTCTGTATTTCAGACCTGACAGCAAATATTCTCTGCCTTTAACTTGGGCATCAGAAACTGAAACTGGCTGATTTGTGCATTTCAACAATGCTCTTGGATCCCCAAATGATGCACATGCATCATGCAGAATGATAAGAGCAAGCTGTAACTTGCACTGATGCATGTATGCATTTGTTTTACTGTCTTCTTTTCCTTTCATTCCATTTGTAATATTCTAATAAGATTTAACGTAGTTTTTTTCTGTATTTTCATTCAGCAAATGTTACATTTTTATAGAAAAGTTTAATTTAAAGCTGCTTTCTCTTTGTAGGGAGTTTCAGATCAGTTGTTAGCTTTCAGATTTGTTGATGCCTTCATGGCTGTGGCAGCTAAAAGCTAAAAGTGATGATTTTAGTTAACATCACAGCCGTCTTCTGTCTCCTCTGCTGAGAGACAACAGTGACAGAAAGGGTACAAAGAGGTTGCTTATTAGGGAAAATGTGCAAACAAGTTGACAAAGCAGCTGCCTTTCTGATAAGGAATTGATTTGGGAGTAGAGAGGATGTGGTGAAATAACAGCAAACTCACCTGTGTCAGGCACGCAATGAGTGAATGTGAAAATAGATCAATTCTATCAACAAGAAGAAACTTTGAAGGTAAAACATCAAATGCATGCGCGTACATGAGGCTGACTTTCATATATACCTTGCCAGATGAAGCAGAACGGTGTCTGAAATGAGAGTTAAAGTCAGTCTGGTGACACATGGCCTGAGAGGAAACGTAACGGCAACACATATGAGGGATGAGAGCAGCGTCGGATCGGCTCGCAGGCCTGAAAATCATTAGACAAGAATAGTGATGGTGAGTTTGACACCAGCTGAAAGCAGATCCGAACTACTGAACATGAACAAAAGCCTCGTAAATAAATCAATAGAAATCAGTTAATGGTCCAAGGCTGAACGATATATATCGTTATCGTATCAATATCTAGATATGAACATTCAAGATATTAATATCGCAAATTCAACGATATAGATTTCCCCCGCATATGCATCGTTTTTACGCTCGCCCTCATGTACAGCTGAAGCCAGCCAATGACAAACATCCGAGGGAGACGGAGACGCACTACATTCACAGCGGGGAAATTGAAAAGAGAAACATCATGAGGCCGGTGCAGAACATTCGACGGATTTAGTGGCAAAAAATAAGTCATTCTCCATTATTTGGAGGTGTTTTGGATTCAGAAAAGAGGATGTGAACCAGAGCGAGGTGTTGTGCAGGGCGTGCTTGGCAAAAATTGCGACGGGGTAAAGGCCTCGGTATACTTCTCCGTCGCTATCCGTCAATCCGACTCTGTGGTCACTAAACCTTTCGAATTCTCCGTCGGGATGTTGGATCCTCAAGGCGAACGATGGCGACCGAGAGAGAAAGACTGTTGTTGGAGTTGGAGCTTGTTGATTTTGAAATGCAAATAATTTTGACCAAATGTTGACCGGCACACAGTAAACTCTTTCAGAAATGGCGGTGCTGTTGTTCTGAGAGGAAGGAGCTAAACCGGAAAAGTGATTCCGGAAATGATGTTGCTAGCCGACCAATCTAGATTGCAATCGACGTGGTGCCCAGAAAATGGTTCGGACGCTGGACAAACGCTACAAACATATTTTAATTAAGTGGCCATTCCAAAAATTTATAACGAATGTAAAATGAATGTTTAACCACGGAGCTGTGGTCGAGCCGGACGACTGAACCTTACATCAGTTTAACATTTTATAACATTTTATAACAACAAAAACCCGATGTCTGCAGACGTGCTTCTTTTGCATTATGATGTTTTTTTATTTTTCAGAAAAATGCTTAGTTTTCACTGAACCCAGAGTCATATCGTATCGATATCGAGATATCTGACAGGAATATCGAGATATGAAATTTTGTCCATATCGTTCAGCCATAGTAAATGGTCCAAAACATCTTCTGAAAATGATATGTTTCTCCTTTAAACATTCAGACTTCAGACTTATTTAAAACTCCTTAAAAAGAATAAAACAGCTGAAAACAACCCCAAAACTGTCCTGTAAACAGAGAAATGAGAGGTAAACTTTTAAAGCTTTCATTCTAAATGACGGACTTTGCCCTGATATTTATTGATAATATTTAGAATATTGTATTCCTTCGCTCCAGGCTCAAACAAAGGAATGAATGCATCAGATCAAACTGGGTTAACGTACAGGCTGAGAGGCTTTAAGAAGTTACCCGTCCCAGGGTCCAGATCCATAAAGGATGCTGACACTAATGTGACGTTTCAGCCTTTTCCTGCCCACAAACTGCTATTTATAAAGGAAAAGGCTTCTCGTCTCATCTTTCAGATGCATTAAAACCTGATGTGGGAAAGAGTTTGTGGGAAAAAGGCTGATTTTGTTTCATATCACCAGTTTTTGGGTCATTATAGATAACTCTGGCTCTGTGGTTGTTGGAAGACGTTGCCGGCGTGACTTTGAGAAGACAAGAAATATTTAGGGATGCTTCTGTGTTTCTGGCAGCAGATGAAAGTTGGCCCATATGCCGCAGTAGAAATCCGATATCTGAGGAAACAGCCAACGCACACAGCGCTCCATCTGCAGATCTGTGTCTCGCCCTGACCGTACGCACCATGCTGCCCGGTGGAAGCTGTCACGCTTTTTGGACTCTCGTATGTAATGCAACCACTTCTTATTTGACCTCTGCAGGCTCCTCTGTTTTGAACTTGGAGCCGAGCATTTCTGCTATTTTAGATGATTCCACAAGTAAAACAGCCAAATAAAACCGATTTAATTTCCTTTATCTTGGTTTCACATTAGATAACTTTGCACTTCTTCTTAGCTGCTGCTTCTATTACTGAGCCTTGTTGAGTTGTGGTGTTTATTATCTAAATTACTCTGCACCCATTCGAATATTCTGTGGTTGTACCTATAGTTTCATAATTAATTAGCATATAAAAACACCACATGTATATATGGCTTCATGAAGAGGAATACTTGTGCATTCATTCAGATTTAATCCAGAAACTCTGCACCGTTCTCAGTATGTTTATTGTATTTGGATTCCATAAAAATTGAACTGGAGATTTATCTTAATGCATTTATATAGGTCTTAATGTGTGTTTGACTATAAGGTTTTTGGTACATCTGGTGATTTTTATCTGTTTACATTGTCACTTGATTAACTTAGTTTCTTTCTAAAAGCATAAATGACAGAAATTTGCTCCAATAACTCCAACCTTTTTTCTTTGGAAGGGACATAAACCCCTTAACGCTTTTCAGGGATTAAACCTGCTTCAATTAAAACAGTTGAATCCACAAAAACTATTCATTTAAGCTATTCATTCATTGGAGTCATTGACTTGGAAAGTTTCCTAATGGAATTTTCCAGTAAAAGAAGAAATGAGCCATTATTAACTGTCCCTTGATGATTCCTCTTTCTTTGCCTTGCTTTCTCTCATTCAGCAGAAGAGAAATCCCTTGCTTCCCCATTCACCACCAACATGTGTGCGCGTGGATCTTTGTGCATAAATATGGAAATGGCTTCTGCCAAACTAGCCAAAACTAGGCCATCGTCTCCTCTGTGAGCACCTGAATAAAAGTGAGAGGGAGATAGTGGGCAGAGGTGAAAAGCTTAATGAAATATCTCACTCCAGCAGGTTTGCTGCTTCTTTACACAGATTAAACTGACTTTGTTCCATATTACACCGCCCACGTAAGAACAAAAACAATAACACGCAGAGCTGACTGAAAATCTTTAGCCACTCCTCTTTGCTTTTTGTTTTACCTCCAAGCAGCCAGACTTTCTTGGAATCTTTTAAAGTGGTCTTCGGCAACAGTTCTCCAGGCTTTGTGAAGGTCTTTTAGAGTTTTTCTTACATTATTTTCTGCTTTTTCACTCATTTTCTGTCCAGTCTTTGTACCTGAACATTTTCAGATGAATCATTCAGGCAGAAAAAAGGCTCCTAACTCAAGGGATGAACCAGTGTTCATCCACACACAACAGACAACTTAGCAAAGAAGCCATTTTAAATTGGATCTTTGAGGCTTTTGAAAGGTCTTTCACAGTTTATCTTTTGAGATCGGCTACTTTCCACTCATTTGCAGTCCAGTCCTTGTGCTGACCATTTTTATTTTGTTTGTTTTCGTTAAGCCACTTAACTCTGACCTATGAATCATTCACAAGCATTAAAAAAAGATACAGAAAGGACGGAACCAGACACATAACAGACAAATTAGCAAAGAAGCCATTTTAAATTGGATCTTCAGGCACTTTGTTCCCAGCAGCCTGTCACAGAGACACATCATTAGTTCCCATTTATTTAGCTGCATGTGTGAAAAACAGCAAAGATAACACAGTCTGACAGACAGAAAACAGGATTTCTGCAGCAACAAGGTGATTCCCAAAGAGCTGTTAGCTGAAAACTTGGCATATCTCAGCATGGTGTGCAGTGTGTCCTTAAAACATTTGAGGAAACTGGACAAGTGGAGGACAGAAGAAGAAGTGTCAGGCCTAAAGAACTATCTACAGCAGATGAACAGGATCTGAAAGTGATGTCCTTAAGAAAGAGGAACTCAACATGAACTATGTGACCTGTTCTTTATTTGGTGTAAAGTGTTGCATCTTAGTAATAATAAACATGCACTTTTTATCCTTTTTATCAACTTAAGAATCTGGTTGTGACAAACACAATGACCTATGGAGCATTATCTGAGTTACATGCAGCAATAGAAACATATGATCATAGAAAAAATTAGACTGACTCTGATTGGTAAGGCTGTCTCTTATGTGTCATTCGCACAAGATATCTGATCACTTTGAACCAAGTACTGCAATGCTGAACTTGTGTTTCGTTTTATTTCCTTTTAATTATCATTTATTTCTTTTTTATTTCTATTAATTTATTTCTTTTTAATTATATATTTGTGTTACCTGCCGATATAGATATTTTTCTTTTTTATTGAACTTATTTATATATTTATGCATTTATTTATTTTAAGTATTATTATTTATTTAATCTATTCTTTTATTAATTCATTTATTTGTTTATTCAGTTATTTTTTAAATTTTTTAGTATTATTATTATTTATTTATTTAATCTATTCTTTCATTAATTAATTAATTAGTTTATTCATTCTGCTGTTGGCCCAAGCCTCATCAGAAATGGGCTCCATGGAAGGGTGGCTGTCAAGAAGCCGTTCTTAAGGAAGGGAAACAGGGAGAAAAGGCTGAGCTGTGCCAAAGGACACAAGAAGTGGGCTGAAAATCAGTGCATGCATTACACAGGGAGAAGCACGCAGAAGCATTTTTGGCATAATTTAGCCACAAAAGAAGTCTGCAGGTTTGTGATTTTTCAGCTAGTGAGACGGAGCTGGACATGACACACGAGCAGGTGGAGGGACGGTCAGGACGGAGCAGGTGGAGGCCACGCAGAGAGAAAAAAGGCTGTGAGGCAGAACAAGTGAAGGACAGAGAGACAGAGGAGTGTTGGAGGTGTTAATCAGGAGCTGCAGGTGGAGGTGTGTGTGTAAGCTGCTCTGACAGTATCTCAGGGCTACATCAGGGGCTATTAGTATTTTGCAGCACGAACACACACTTTGACAGGTCAGCCGCCACTGCCCGCAGAGAGACACAGAACTCGTGTGTGGAAGTGTGTGTGTGGATGCTTTTGTCCTCCAATGATGTGTTTATCTCACCTCCAGCTGAACTCTGATGATCTGAACTACACAGAACCTGAACACCACCCACTCATCGTTAAATAAGAAGGATTTACAGAGCATCTGAACATCAGAACCCTCTTTTTCCCTTCTCAATCCCCTCTCCTGTTCTTTAATTCGGTCTCTTTTTATCACTCTTTCCCCCTCACTTTCGTCCTGTCTCCTTCTCATTTGCCTGCCATCCAGCAGTGAACAGAACGGAGATGGCACGGATCACAACATTGAATTATGCAGATCTAATTCATGCCACTGAAAGAGCTCTGCAGCAGTGTCAACGCATTCTCATTCCTCTCCTGTCACAATGCTTTCGCTTGATCAGGAGGCCCGTGCGTTGCTTCCTGAATGTGAAAGTTACCAATTGTTAACTTTTAGGCAATTGTGTCTGATATTAAAGCAATACAAAGTAACTTCTCAAAAAGCCCACTCTGGAGCTCCCCCTAGAGGCTTGGAGGTAATGTACGGTTACACTGTCGTAAATACAACACCCTTTCACTTTCACGTTTCACGTTTGTTGATGAACCGGCGAGGAGTCAGAAGGTGCAAGCTATGTCGACCGAGAAGGTAAGAGTGATCAAATGTACCTGAGAGCGTGAGACGGGTCTATTTGTTTTTTTTGGTAGGTGTGCCAGAAAGCAAGTCGAAGTACTTCCGCTCAGCTCCCGGGCCGCTCCAGCAAAGTTACATAGCGCAGTTTTTCCAACTCAGACCTCTGAAGGGCATAGGAGACAGGCCAATCGTAATATTAAAACTCATTCGAGCCGCACAATTTTTTTCAAGCTGTTATTTTAAGGTAGAAATGTTACATAGTATTGTTTTAAGTGTAATGAGATACTCAATAAGACAAATGTACTTGGTAAGATTTAGATTTTTTCCAGTCGTCCTGTTTTCTCTCTTCTTCTTTTTCCTCTGTCTTTCATTCCTTTTAACCTATAGCTCTCTTTACTTTGCATCTTTTCTTTACACCCTTTCCTCTCACCCCCCTCTCCTTACTCTCCTCCATCACCATCTGTCCTTCTTCCCTTCACCCCTGCCATATTTAGTCTTTTTTTCTTTTAATCCTCCTCTTTTTTTCTGTTCACTTAGCATCCTCTCTCCTTGATGACTGTCCTCTTTTTTTGGCTTTCTCGTCTCACCACATCATATCTTTCCTTTCCATGCCTCCTGTTCAGCATCATCTTCCTCGTATCGCCCTCCTCCATTCCTCTCATTTATTCCTCCCCTCTGGACCCTTCTCATGTATCCCTTTTCACTGTGAGTGTGTGTTTCGCACACACTTGGATGCATCCTCACGCGTAAACACACGCTTTGGGAGTAAGGAAGCTTGTTCTTATCTGCTCCAACATCAGTCATCCGTCAGCACAACTTTTATCTTTTCATCCCTCTCTCTCTCTCTCTGCCAGTCTTTCACCGTGTCTCTCTTCCTCCATTTTCTTTCTTTCCTTCGCTTAGTCTCTCATTCTTTTTTTCAACCCACTCGTTCCCTCAGAAGCAGCCCGTCTTTATCTTCTTATCGTTCCTCTCTGCTAGAGCTGCTGAAGAAATCAACTGCAGGAAAAAACAGAGGCGGAGACGGGGAGTTAGAGGGATGAGGAGGCAGAGAGGTGCATCATGGGATGCAATATGACAAAAACATGGCACACATCTTGTGTTTTTTATAAAGGAAGGACGGCAGAGACGCTGGTTTCTGAACAAATGTTAAAAACTCGCTAATTAGGTCATAAGCAACGGTTAAAGGCAAGTTTCTTAAATCATTTGTTTCATATTAGGTTTTCTGTCATTATTTTGTGTTTACATTTTATTTATATTTAGTTTAAAAACATCTCTTTATCCCTTGTTTACATTTTTAAAACACAGAAGTCTTCAGTCAGCCCTCCTTTCTTTACACATCCAGAAATAAACTGAGAATTATTGAAACCTTAAACATGAGCATTTTTTCCTCTTTCTTAAGGACATCACTTTCAGATCCTGTTCATCTGCTGTAGATAGTTCTTTAGGCCTGACACTTCTTCTTTTGTCCTCCACTTGTCCAGTTTCCTCATGTTTTAAGGACACACTGCACACCATGCTGAGATATGCCAAGTTTTCAACTAACAGCTCTTTGGGAATCACCTTGTTGCTGCAGAAATCCTGTTTTCTGTCTGTCACACTGTGTTATCTTTGCTGTTTTTCACACATGCAGCTAAAGAAATGGGAACAAATCTTAATTCCAGTCTAAAACCCACAAAGAGCTTCTAGATTATTAATTTCTGGTGGCAGAAAACAGTTTAATCATTTAATTTATATGAATTGTTCCATAATTAGTCATTAGATTATATTTTATATTCCTTTTTTAAGCTTTAAATTGAATCTTATTTACTTTTTCTTGATGTTGTTCAACATATAATTCTTATTATTGTCCGTTTTTTCCTACTTTTCTACTTTTAGACGTGATAACAATAATTATTTTGGGATTAGGATTTTTTTTAAACTGAATTTCTTATATAAATTTGACTCTTTTGGTAACTGAAAGCAGTTTTAAACGTAAATGTACAAAAAAGTTGAAACTATGAAGCTGTTTTTCATAGATGCAGCTAAAGAAATGGGAACAGATGATGTGTCTCTGTGACAGGCTGCTGGGAACAAAGTGCCTAAAGATCCAATTTAAAATGGCTTCTATGCTAAGTTGTCTGTTATGTGTCTGGTTCCGTCCTTTCTGTATCTTTTTTTAATGCTTGAATGATTCATAGGTCAGAGTTAAGTGGCTTACTGAAAAGAAACAAAAGGAAAATGGTCGGATACAAGGACTGGACTGCAAATGAGTGAAAAATCAGCAGATCTCTAAAGAAAAACTGGAAACGTATTGCTCCAGACCACTTTTAAAAGAGTCTGGCTGCTTGGAAGCAAAATATAAAGAAATGACTGGAGGATCATCCGGCTCATGACTCAAACATTACAAAAGACTCAGAGAGCAGAGAGGCAGGTGGAAGAAAACCAGGAAGTAATTCACAGCCAAACTACTTATTTATCTAAAGGTTTCTACAACTTTTAAGCTAAAATATGTCTTTCTTTCTCTTGGACTGCCATGCTTATTCTTGCCAGGCCGATGAGCTAAAACTGCTTACCTTATTTGATGGATTATTCAGATTTGACCTGTTTGTGGAAAACTCAACTCAATCCCTTCATACTTCATGGCCTACACCAGGGCTGTGTTTAAAACCGCATACCACATACTACATACTTCCATTCTGCATACTGATCGATCAGACAGTATGCAGAGCGTTTACCCACAATGCATTTCGCTCCTGCTCGAGCCTTAAATCAGCCGGCCTGAAGCTGACTTCGCTTAAGCTCTAAACTCTGTAAACTTTAGCAACATTTAAAACATTTTCAGGCGAGAAAGTAGTCGTTTAGATCCCCAACGTGTTGAAAACCTGACAAAATACCGGCTGTTTACAATTTTGTTCCCACGAATTCTGCGCTACTAAAGCTAGCCGCAGTGAGCAACGCACTTCCGGTTATTTTCACAAAATAAAATACCCGTTGCCTTTTATCATAGGGAAAGCCATTACCATACAACTGGTGCTTTTGTTTTGAAAACAGGAAGTGAACCTACCCTCGTTGTAGCTAGCTTGAAACTGCCGTTTTGACAGGAAATGACGATCGGCGACGTCACGTTACGTTGCATCTTGGGTAGTTTGAGTATGAGTAGTAACCTCATGATGCATACCCAACATTTCAGAGAATCTAGTATGCATCCGGGAACTTAAAAAAAGTTAAAGTCAGTATGAGTAGTAGGAGAAGTATGCGGTTTTGAACACAGCCCTGATGTTCATTTAGAGACTACTAACAGTCTATGTTGTTAACTTAAATCAGCAAACCAGAAAGCCAAATAACACACAATTATCCAGGAGGAAATGCTAAAATGCTCACACATCAATCAGAACCATCGATAGATGGATAAAAGGGCTTCGATCAGTTTGCTTTGGAAGAATGGGGCAGGAAAGATGCAACAGGGGAGGGGCAGGAGGGAGAGAAAGGCCAAAGCCAAGAAGAAGAGATGCTGTGCTGGACGGGTTTATTCATTTATTTATTAATTTATACGTTCCAGTCATTTGGAAGTTGTGCCTTTAGGTGTAGAACATAAGCTTTTATTTCTTTTACTGTGTTTATCATATAAACATGATTCTTATTATGGGTTGAAATCAGAGGTAACACTGGTCATTGCTCTGTGTTTTGCCTAAGAGAACATTTTTACGTGTGTTTTGGGTTTTTGCCATCAAGCTTGCATGGTTTGAAATGAAGAGTGTGACCTGGAGTTATGGATGTGTGTGCAGACCTTTTGGAGATTGCAGCATAATTTCATTTCATTTGTTTAAAGAGTTTGGAAAAGCTTGAGAGTTTTAGTAAAATAGTAAAAATATGGCAACTGAATGCATACACTGGAAAAAATGCCCCTCCAAAAATAAGTAAGAAAAACAACAAATAAAAGACGTTTTTGCTTGAAATAAGCAAAAAAAATCTGCCAATGGAACTAGTGAAAATCGGTTTGTCAAGATTTCTTGAAATAAAATGTGATATTTAGGACTTTTGAGATAAAAGTGATCTTGAAATTAGCTTAAAAACCTCTTCAAATGAAAAAAAAAGCTTGTTTCATGTGAAATATGACTCAAAACAAGATGTTTTCAAGACTTTTTCACTTATTCAATATTCAAGATGTATTGTATTAAAACAAGTCCCTATATCTGGCTGAAATGGTGCTTGTTAGGCAGTTGTGTCTTATATTAAGTGTAATGAGACACTCAATGAGACAAATATACTTGGTAAGATTTAGATTTTTTCCAGTGTATCTGTGTGAAATCTGCACATTCATGGCTGATGTGGCACATTTGTGAGGAAATTTTTTAGAAATTAACATATTATTGAGAAATAGACGTCGCCAATTTAAAGTGTTTTGATGCCAGAAGAAGACGGGGAAGTACAACAACACAGCAAGAACATTACCGGATGACATAATGGATTAAATATAGGAGAAAAATAGATGTGAATGATAGAAGGAAGGCAGAGGAAATGACTCGGATCATAAAAAACTATGACTCATAGGCTTGTCTCTGGAAGTTTAACATTGTGCAACCGGCTCTGGAAGTGTTGTTTCCTCACTTACTCACTGTGCCCCCAAACTAAAAATGAAAAAAGAAAATTAAATTGCGAGTTAATGAGGTGCCGATATATTATTTCACAGCTGGATTGTTGCGTGCAGTGACTGATGCTGCGTGCCGACCTGTTAATACAACAAATTAGGGGTTCAGCTGGTGTTCTAACCCGCAGCAAACCTCAGGAGGGGCTCCGGGGCTCAAGGACACAACGTCAAATCCACGACTAATTCAACTTTTTCCACGTGACCCAACGGAGCCGACATCCTGGTGAAAATAAAAAGAAGAAACAGAAAAGTTGCTTTCAGGCCGGTTGACACACAAATTGCACTGATCGGACTTCAGAGCCTCAGGTTGATCACAGTTAGTCAGCATGTTTCCTCAGAGCTGCACAAGCAAATATTTTCTGAGGAAAGCACATCTTATCTTTCTTTACTTCAAAGATGAGCAGCCACAGAGACGAGCTTCTTTCTTCTTGGCGAACGTTTTGGGATTTTGATAAATGATGCATTTTCTTTAGAAATCTGTTTCAAATAAAGTAGTATGGAAGCCCGTTTCCGCCATTTAATAAAAATAAATGTAGAAATACTAACTCATAATTATGAGATACTAAGACAAAATTCTGAGATATTTTCACACAGCAGTTCAAGTAGCAGCTGTTTGGTTGGGAAGATTGACACAGAAATGGATTGTGAGTACATTGAGGACTACTTTAAACGTGGCTTTACAACAAATGAAATAGTCCCTGATCGAAATTAAGCATGTGTGAAAATCTCATAATTTCGATTTAGTATCTAATAAATTTGACTTAGCATCTCATAATTATGAATTCGTATCTCATCATTTTAACTTAGTATTTCATAATTCTGAGATAGTATCTCATAATGTCGACTTAGTATCTCATAATTTCGATTTAGTATCTCATAATTATGAGATAGTATTTCTAAATTTACTTTTATTAAGTGGCAGAAACGGGCTTCCATAGAGATGAGCTGGGAGTGCTCAACTTTGGGGTCACATTGTTCCGAGTTTCTCTGTTAATGAACGCACCAAAGGGACGACCGTCACTCCCCAGGGTCCTAAAGAGGAACGCGTTTCTGCCCGTGTGTCAATGACGAAGCCTGTGATTTAAATTCAAGAAAAAAAGAAAGAAAATGAAGAAACAAAAGACAATTATATAATTAAAAAAACAATTATTCCAGCCAGTTTCATAACGCGTGGCTGGTGTTAATCGGGTCGGCCTTTGTTCAACAATGTTCATTGTTGTTTATCCATGAATTCAAATAATTCTACAATGGCTTTTTAGTGGAAACTCTTGGCCCATAGGGGATTACAAAAGTATTTTCCAGGCCTGGAACAGGATTTGGTATAAAGAGCATCCCAGAGAAGTGTTTCAGAGTCGAGTTGGACTTAGTTCTTCGCTCTGTGACAGACGGCAGAGAGTTGTATCGTATCTAAACCAATCAGCAGGTTAAATCAAATGAATGAATGAAGTGAAACAAAGCTGCCGGGATGCGGTCTTACACTGCTGCACTCATGTTTCTGTCCTTTGGGCTTCTCCCTCCTTCCTTCATTCTGCATTATTGTGTTGTGACGCGTATCTTCGAGACGTCTGGGGCTTTGACAAACCGCTCTGTTTGATGTCCTGGTTGATGCAACTCGTTTGAAAACCATCTGAAGAACATCTCCGAGCATCGTGACGGTACCTTTAATGATAAAAGTTCTGAAGCAACATTTTCTCCCCTTCAAACGACTTCATTATTCCAGCAAGACTCCAGTCCCGAGCCTCTGAAATCATGTTGAGTTATTTTACAAAAATACAGCAAAGGAGTCCCAGAGTTTGAGGAGGAACGCTCAAAGAATGGAAATGTTTTTAGAAATGTGAACGAAAAGAGGAACTATGTGGTGTTTTTAGTTGTATGGATAGTTTTTTCATGATTTATCCATCATATTCCACAAACTTAAGCTTTAGCTGATGGTTGGAGAAGAAAATGTGAAAGAATAAAATAACCAATCAATGAAATAATGTGAAAGTGTAAAAATAAATGAAAAGAGAAAAAAAGAACCTCATTTATTTATGTTTTAATTTATTTTCTTCTTTTCTCTGATATTCCGTCAGTATTTTAATTTATAAAGATAAATATACACTTTCACAAATAAATGTGAAAATTAATTAAAATGCTTTCAACCGCTCTTTTATGTTTCGTCCCTTTATTCTCTTATTTTACTTGAAATAACCATATTTATTCATGTATTTCTGTGCATAATCCCTAATTTATTTCCTCATTATTTTACCGATTTATTCGTAAGTGGGAAAAACCAGTCAAAATGCTTTAATTAAATTTCTCCTCTGTGTTTTTATTCAAATATTCCAACTACAGAACCTCGATGAATGACATAATTACACATGTAAATAGCTGTAAAACAGGCTGATGAGGTAAGCAGCAGAATTGTCTTTTAGCTTGTTCAGCTGCTATGATGTTGAGTTTTACTCATATCTGAAAAAGTCGGGCTTTAAAAGAAAACTGATGGCCGGAATAGACCAAGCAGACTGCTTCTGTTTCAAAATGTCACCAATCCATCAGTCTGAAAGGTAAAGGCCAGCTCTCTCATTACACTGTGTGTGTGTCTTTGCTCTTCCAGAAGGAGATGGCTCACACACACACACACTGCTATGCAGCGTATTTTAATGAGCCTCTTGGGGGTCATCTATAATTCATTTTCAACAGGTCTCTGTGTGTGTGTGTGTGTGTGTGTGTGTGTGAAGCAGTGAAGTGTCTCATAACACAAAGTAATCCCACCTAAATGGAGAAATAATCTCATTCTTATCAGTTTCTAGAATATACCCCCAGTTATAAATGATAATAACAGCTGGTTTGCTGCAGTTTAAATGGTGTTAAAGTGTCTTAAATCTCATTAAAGTTGTATTCAGCTGTGTTCAACGTGCAGTTAACTATTTCCTCTTGTGTTCTCACTGTAACGAGTAATAAATACTCTTGTTTATTTGGCTTTTTACCTCTGCAACATCTAACATGGTGATGCCGTCTCTTGGCAGGTGCACCACTCTTCACTACGACGCTGATCTGCCTTCGACCTCCATCATCATCACCTTCCACAACGAGGCCAGATCCACGCTGCTCCGCACCATCAAAAGGTAACGCAGGCAGACTTTTTTGTGTTTTTGTCGTCGAACCCTATCATTTAAAGGGATAGTTTGCCTCTTTTAACATGAAGCTGTGTGACATCCCATGTTAGCAACATCATTTAAATTTGACTTACCCCCTCTTTTATGGAAGTTTTTCTGTGCCATCAGAGTTTGAATACGAATTTCTAATATTGAATTTTTACAGCATCAAAATCAGACTGAAAAACCAACAGTGTAAAAAAAATCAATTTCTAAAAACAAAAATCTGTGTAAAAAAAATTCAACATCTAAAAAAAAATTCAGTGGAAAAAAATTCATCATCTAAAAAAAAAGAAATTCAGTGGAAAAAAAATTCATCATCTAAAAAAAAAAAATTCAGTGGAAAAAAAATTCATCATCTAAAAAAAAAAAATTCAGTGGAAAAAAAATTCATCATCTAAAAAAAAAAAATTCTGTGGAAAAAGAACCAGACTCAACATCCGGGTAAACAGGGAGAAGCAATCGATCCCTGGCTCAATTCATCCAACGGCAGCCAATCAAGTTACGCTCCATTGGACAGATCGGCTAAATAGATATGAGTAATATCTATTACTCAATGTTACTAACACAAATGGCAAATAAAGTAAACTCACTCACCGAAGCACCATCACCCGCGTTGGTGGACATGGCTGATCTGTCCAATGGAGCGTAACCTGATTGGCTGCCGTTGGATGAATTGAGACAGGGATCGATTGCTTCTCCCTGTTGAGTCTGGTTCTTTTTCCACAGAATTTTTTTAGACGTTGATTTTTTTTTTTTTTTTTTTTTACACTGCTGGTTTTTCAAATTCAAAGTCTGATTTTGATGCTGTAAAAATTCAATATTAGAAATTTGTATTCAAACTCTGATGGCACAGAAAAACTTCCATACTGCTGCGTCCTGTGAGCAGAGTTCCAGCCGAGTTTTGGCATTGACGAAGAAAGTCCGGCTAGTTGGCTGGGGTTTAAAAAATAAAGCGTCTTGCTAAGGCTTTATTTTTGTGGCTCACAGGACGCAGCAGGGGGTAAGAAAATGTTCATAAATGATATTGCTAATATGGGATGTCATACAGCTTCATGTCAAAAGAGGTGAACTATCCCTTTAAGTTGCTGTTGATATCTTTTATTAAATTATTCCATCATCCGTCTCAGTCAAACTTTTGTTCAGTAGATCTGTTAAGAACAGTTCACCCCCCCTCTCCGACCTGAACCCTCAGTTTTTAGCCGTCAGTCTCTTTCACTTTGATGTAATCAGCAGGTTTCCGAGCTCACATTCAGCACCAAACAACAAAAAAAAGAGACAGGCACCTGCCTGTGTTGGCAAAGGTTCAGCTCATTATTGCAGTCAGTCAGCAGGGACTGGCTACGTCTCCTTACTATCACAGAGGACACTGTGTGTGTGGGTGGGTGTGCATGTGTGTCCTCCCCTTCAGCCCTTCTCAAAGCTCTGCAGTTTTCAACCAATTAAAAGACAATCTGTCTCCCTGGACCCTCTTGCTCCCTTTGGCTTTGGCTCTGTTTGTGTGTTTGCTTGCTGATGGTGAATTGGAGCTAGAAGTAGTTTAGCTGCCTCTTATTTTTAATATGTGAATTTGGAACATTTTCTTCCAACAGTGTGCGATATGCCCTCGGAGGACTGTGCACCACTTCAATTCTTTTTAGATGGATAAAAAAAAAGATATTTAGTGTAATATATTTTATGAATGTTTCATTTTAAGGTTTATTGCGCTTTCATGTAGCTGATGCTGCAGAAAAGATAATAACCATCAGCTCTTATAATCACAGAAAGATGTGTTTGATGGATAGTAAACTAAAGGAAAAGACACATATTGGTTGTTATTTCTCCAAAACTGTAGTCTGAAGTCATTCTGAGTCGAACAGATCTCATAATAAACGATGAAGAATTTAAAGTCCAACCCAGATCAGCTGCTGATTGTTCCATACTTACACCCAACCTTTAGGAGCATCTGCTTAACAGACAACAGGAGAACAGTACCCTGGAAAAAATGCCCCTCCAAAAATAAGTAAGAAAAACAACAAATACAAGATGTTTTTGCTTGAAATAAGCAAAAAAATCTGCCAATGGAACTAGTGAAAATCGGTTTGTCAAGATTTCTTGAAATAAGATGTGATATTTAGGGCTTTTGAGTTAAAAGTGATCTTGAAATTAGCTTAAAAACCTCTTCAAATGTAAAAAAAAGCTTGTTTCATATGAAATCTGACTCAAAACAATTTGTTTTCAAGACTTTTTCATTTAACAAGATATTCCAGATGTATTGTCTTAAAACAAGTCCCTATATCTGGCTGAAATGGTACTTGTTAGGCAGTTGTGTCTTATATTAAGTGTAATGAGATAGTTGGACTAGAAATAAGACAAATATACTTGGTAAGACTTTGATTTTTTCCAGTGTACAAGACTTCTACCACTTCCTGGTTGGGTTTATAGAATAACTGCTTAGCGTTAGAAATGTAAAAATACGAATCTATACCAGTTTGTAGAAGTTTCTCACATCCTTTGAGCATTTTTAAAAGCTGTTATTGGCTGAATGAACAGCTGACCCGTGCAGTCGTTTTTGAAGGACAGTCTCCTGCATCCCCCCCCGCCCGACCTTGCGGTAACAGAGTCTTTAGGTGGTCTTAATTGCCTGTGAAAGCGTACAGGATATAGGTCACTCCTTTACCCTTCTTGCTGCTGCAGCTTATCCTCCTACGACTGAGCACCTTTTTCCAAAAGGTTTATCTTTGTCATCTTAACAGTGTTGTGGATTAACGCTTGGTTTGTAAAGAGAAAAGACTTCATCAAAAGCCTAAATGAATCAATCCTACTTTAACAGATATGAATGTGTTGCACGGTGATTTGAGCCGATTGACACATCTGTGTTTCATCCGATAAGATGCCCACTTGTTGCTGTTGTTTTTCTTTTTCTAAAGAATCAAACTATGAAAGATGAATGTAAAATGTGGTACAACTGGACCAATGAAAGTAAAGAACAGAAGCTTGACTCACAAAGCCTCTTCTCCAGGCCGGTTAGTGGATTTGTGCCCCAGAAATGCTGCAGTTTGAACGCTGAATGTGTTCCAACAAGCATCATGCTGTTTTCATACCTCAAGCTTCATGTAAATCCAGAAAAAGGACTGCAAAGTGTTGCTTGTTGTCCAAGGATTTTATTCATTCATTCTTTGGCCAGAAATATACTTTATTTTGATTATGGATACACGTGTTTACCCCGGCTGCCTCTTTGCTTGGAGCATCCCTTGTGCACATCCTCAACAATTAGCGCTACGCACTTGCAAAGCTCTTTTTGCGTAAAAAGGGTAAATTGAAGGTTAATTTTGTTTGATTTTGAGACCCCACAGGTAGCTGCACTACCAGGAAAATTTAATTTAACCCTTTAGCGGAACGAACGGAAATGTAATTTTTCCGTTCCGCCGCTAATTCGACTGCGACTGAAATTGAGACTCGTCAGACCAGGCAGCGTTTTTCCAACCTTCAATTGTCCAGTTCCGGTGAGCCGGTGTTTCGAATTAATTTGGGAACACAGTAATTAATTATTTTCACCAGGGCAATGCCCTCCCTGCCCTCCCGCAAACTCCACCGATGCTTAAAAGTCATTTGAATTCTAAGTTTGTGGTTTAGTCAGTGAAATATTTTTTCTCTGTAAACCCACTGGACTGTTACTCAGCTGGAGATATTTTATTATATTAAATAGCATAAATCAAAGGGTAATAATTGACCTTGATTGCTTTTGTCAGCTGTATTAGTCACGCCATACGAGATATGCTTTGATCACACTTAGACAAATCAGCAAAATAGAAAATCTTGTCATCAGAGTGGAGTTAAACAATTAATTGCATAAAGAGGTGTAAAAGTGGGATAAAAGACTTTTTGCCATCGTCCTCGTGCACAACACGAGAAAGTTTTTAAGCTGCCATTTGCTGTTTGAAGCGGCTGCATCACGGAAAGTGGCCACTTCAACAGAAGGGCTTCACATGGTGCCTTTGAAAGGACCCTGAAGTGTTTTGCTGAAGCTGAGAAAAGTTGAGGGTGCTACAAGAGATCACTTGACATTTATAATCTTTGTATGAGTCAGAGCGGCTGACAACAGATAAAGAAGTGATGAAACAGCCGGTACAATTGGGCTTTTTTTCTCTGTTTTGTTGTACGATACAGGTTAGCAGGCAGCTTTAGAGTCTGCTGAGCTCGCCAGTTACTGGCTTTTAACAGACCGCACTAGAAAAATGCCCCTCCAAAAATAAGTAAAAAAACAACAAATACAAGACGTTTTTGCTTGAAATAAGCAAAAAATCTGCCAATGGAACTAGTGAAAATCGGCTTGTCCAGATTTCTTGAAATAAAATGTGATATTTAGGACTTTTGAGTTAAAAGTGATCTTGAAATTAGCTTAAAAACCTCTTAAGCTTACAAAAAAAAGCTTGTTTCATGTGAAATATGACTCAAAACAATTTGTTTTCAAGACTTTTTCACTTAATATTCCCTGCTGCAATGCTTTTATTTTATGTAAAGCACTTTGAATTGTTTGTACATGAAATGTGCTATACAAATAGATTTGATTTGATTTGATGATTTGATAACAAGATATTCCAGATGTATTGTATTAAAACAAGTCCCTATATCTGGCTGAAATGGTACTTGTTAGGCAATTGTGTCTTATATCAAGTGTAATGAGATACTCAATGAGACAAATATACTTGGTAAGATTTAGATTTTTTCCAGTGTGCAGTCTGGTTTTGCAAGTTTTGGCTCATTAACCATAAACTGTGTGTAATGTATTTATGTATCATCCAACATGTTGAACAATTTTCTTCATGTAAGTTCAGTAGTTTCACGTAATGCCCCAAAGTCTGGACCATAAAAATTAAACGAGTTAATAATTAGAACTTTAATAAAGCTAAAACATCATTTTACATGTTTGGATCCGAATGATAAAATAGAAACTATTTAAAACTACATTAAAGAGGATTTAAAAAACTAAAACATAAGTGAAAGAGCTAAGAAATCTATATCTAGTTAGCAATCATGAATTTAACTAGGATTATATATGTTTAAATATTTAAATTAACATGTTGTTTTCTGCAAATAGATTAAAGAAAGTGAGTAAAAGTTGAAAATATCTCCTTTTTGAACTATAACTAGTATCTGAATTGATCTGGTTGTGGTAGTAGCAGCAGCAGTGGGCAACTTTATTATCAAATAATGTGGATTTCAAAGATCTACTTCTCGATGAAATCTTTTGAGACAGCTGGCTTTGCTGTTGGTCAACATATATTTAATTTAGAGGAGGGTAATGTGTTCCCAGTCACTCCAAAAAAACTCCTGGAAGCTTTGAATATATTACTGGCTTTGAGTTGGGACATTTAGCAGAACATGTGGCCTGAATGTGTACCCTTTAGTCCTGCTTAGTCGGATCATACCCCATCATACCCCTGATTAACCAACTTAAAGGGGCAACATTCATACTCACCAACTGACAAAGTAAAGAGTTCAGTGATTGAATACATGAGAAGAATGAAAACTCAGCTTTAAATGAATCTCAGTCTCTATTTGGACTCTGTTGGATGAGGCTAACTGTGGCTCAGCTGTGATAAACATGGTGGTCTCAGAGATGTAGATGCTCGGCGTTCTTTATCTGCCCTCATTTGCTGACATCCTCGACCAGTTTCCAACACCTATGTTTGCACCTGACACTCCAACATCAAATAAATATGTCACCAAAGTCTTTATTTATGAAAGATGTTCTTTGATTTTACTTGAACTTAATCTTAAAATTAGGGCTGGGCAACGATTAAAATGTTTAATCTAATTAATCACATGATTTCCCTGATTAATCGCGATTAATCGCATTTGTACGCAGAATCCAAAAATGAATCCAAAAGTAGTGTATAGCTTTTAGCATTTAGTTTTATTTTAAATGTGCTGCCATATGAATGAAAGTGCCATAACATTTGTTGTGCAAACACACTTTTAACATCAGCATCTTTCTGTAGTTTTTATGTAGAAGCCTCGCTCCACTGTCTGTTTCCTTGAATGACTTGCTGCTATCAGTTGTGTGTTTTGCCTTTAAGGGATATTTTAGACTGGAACTACTACGCTGAGAAGACAATTCAACTTGGCTGTAAATGCAGTTTTTTTTTTAAAATTTATTTTGAAATACGTGCTTTTATGTTGAAACAAGTAAAACAGGAAGTAGTGCCGGTTAGCTCCGTGAGCTTCACACAGAGACCGAGGAGCACCTGTAGCGGTGATGTTACAGACAGCAACACACTTTTACAATAATAAAATAAATAATAAAACCTGCGTTAATGCGCGATAAAATATTTATACGGCGTTAAATAATTAAGAAGTTAACGCGATAATAACAAGTTAACTCGCCCAGCCCTACTTAAAATGATTACCAGCTCAAACCAGGAACAAAGTGGAACGCTATAGGGTATAATTGATGACGTATCTGTTGGTGTTTTTCCCTCATACAAGAAACTCGAACCAGGCATAAGAGAGCAGATAGTCATTTCATGGCAACTAAAATTGCTTTTATCTGCACGGTCGGCGAGGGTCCGCTGGGTCCTTCTGTGGCTGAACATGTGCAGCTTGAATAACTTCATTAACCAAATGTGCTGACTGTGCGCGTGCATTCATTATTCCCCATTTAGGAAAATAACCCACCAGTAAAAACAAGTTGAGGAGCAGAACTTTGAGCAGACTTCTATAAAGTCATGTTGAGACATTTCATGGCCATGCATGATAAGTTTGGCCACAGCTGACCCAAAAATAACTCTGCAGGGTCCTTCTCGGTTGGCGTGGAAACCATTCTCCCTGTTTGTAGTCTAAATACACAACTAGTTGTGTAGGCAAATCATTTATTTGTTTAACCTTGCTTATGGATAAGAACTTTTCCAGGTCGGAGGAGGGTTATATAGATATATTAATGTGAATTTCTGCTTCAGTTACACTTGAGTCAGTTTTATGAAAGAAGAAATGACTGTATGATTGTACCTGTTATTATAGGATGTTTAACTAGCTCTAAAACCAGCTCTCTAGGACACTTTCAAAGTTGACAGAAGACTTAAAACTTGAAAAAAGCACAAATTTGCGATCTGATTCCAAGCGTAAGCTGAAAAAAGAAAACTTAAATTGACAGATAATAGAGACAGGTTTTCTTTTCAGCCTCTGCAGTCATGTTTAGCTCGAGGTAATACCGAAGAATGCCTACAATTACATTATAAAAGGGTATAATTTGGGAGTTTTGTGCATCATCCAGGCCGAACTTTAGTCTAATAAGCTGGATTTCTGAGACAATGATGGGCACTTTGAAATCTTTTCATCTGGTGATCAAAGAGTTTCTTTCTGAAGGACAGCCTGTTCCCGTCGATATTTAATCAAGGTTTGATCCAGAAATTGATCTCATCTTCTCTGACTCCTCCGGGTAAGAGACAGACCGAGAGGATGAGAGCGAGCCGAGATCTGGAGCTTTGGAGAACATATTTGGTTTTTTATGGGTTTAATTTGTTAAGCTTTTTATCTGTTCGTGTAAATTTCCATTATTTACAGACACAGGAGCATCAGTGGGGAAAAAGGAAAGCTTAGGAGTGTAACAAATCTTATCAGATCAAAGCATCAAAGCTGCCTAGTTGATCATTTTTAGTCATTATCGTCCAATTTATAGATATATATATATATTGGATCGGTTAAAGTGTATCCATTCTGATGTATTTTCCTGTTTATCTTGTTGGGTTACATGCACAATAAAGGCAGTGAAGGCATGTTGACTGCAGAAAAGTGTGATTAAACATCTGAGTGTGATAATAACCTGCACGTATTATCTGCTGCTGTGGACATGCATTCATTAGCTGCTGAATGGGCTCATTTTTCCTCTCTGTGTGAGCTTTCCAAGCACAATGACAAATAAAGCAAAATCCGTGCCAGGCAGCGAACGCATGCTAGGAAAATATTCTGCTTTTGGTTTTTTTGGACAGCATTTATATGACATTGTTTTGGTCTTTTTGAACACTCAAAAACCATTTTTACCTTGAGCCAAATTCACCCTTTTACACATCTTTCATACACGCCTTCACATGCAGTTGAGCACATTGGAGCATTTGTGCAGTTCCTGAGGATCGAACCGCCTTCAGATTAAAAGACAACATGCTTTACTCCCCTGAGCCACAACCAGCCCAAAGTAAAAAGAGAAAATGGGTAATGTGATGGGAAGAGTCCTGTAAATGCTCATCTGGCTGGAGAGGGTAACATACAGGGTAACTTTGTGCTCTTACACCCCGTCCTGACTGAAAGCGAGCGAAACTACGACGAAATTTCGTGTCCTCATATGCAGTGTGACGATTTTGTTGCGACTGATTCTATTGGTTCACTTGAAACACTGAGTTCTCTGGCTCCCTTGGGTTCAGATCTTTGTGGTACAGGTGTTTGGGGTCATAAACCATTGGGTGCTGTTCCACGGTAAAGATCAGCTTCTGCTCGTCCGTGATGCTGACCTGTTGCTAACTGGCTTGTCAACAGGAAGCAGCGTGTTCATTTCAACCAATAAGAAGTGTTTAGGGGCGGGACGCCGCCACGAAATGTCGTCCAAATGGGACAGCGCAGGCGATTTATTTATTTATTTTTTTAAGGGGTCGGCGTCATCGCTGAACAATCGCGGCATGTCAGGACAGTCTGATTGAAAAGTACGCATTCTAATCACTTTTTATTAATCGGTCGCGTTCAGTCAGGACGGGGTGTTGAAGGGATAGTTCGCCTCTTTTGACATGAAGCTGTATGACATCCCATATCAGCAATATCATTTATGAACATTTTCTTACCCCCTGCTGCGTCCTGTGAGCAGAGTTCCAGCCTCGTTTTTGCGTTGATGAAGGTAGTCCGGCAGTTGGCTGGGGTTTAAAAAATAAAGCGTTTTGCTTCTCAAAACAATATATGTTCAAAAGAGTAATACATTTGTGCATCACAAAATCGTTCATCCAGAAAAAGTCAGACCTCACAATCGCTTGGCGCTATTTTCTCTCACAGGACACAGCAGGGAGTAAGAAGATGTTCATAAATGATATTGCTAATATGGGATGTCATACAGCTTCATGTCAAAAGAGGCGAACTATCCCTTCAAAGGCTGCTACGTGAAGGTTACCGAGAGCGGGGAGGCCACCGTGTTCATGGTCTGCATGATGGTGATATTAATCATGGACGATCACATCGGGCGTCTAACATGGAGGCTGGAAGAGCTCACAGAGAGAGTCAGGAGACGAAGGATCGAGAGCAGGCCATACTTCTTGGTTTCATGAAGGAAGGAGAGCAGAGCGCCGCAGACAAAGGAGACCACGTGGAGGTTTAACTTATTAAACACGCCAAGGTTGTGTCCGTGTCGTATGAGGAAACATTTCAGCCTGACAACATGACAAGGGGCGGAGCTACCAACCACCACACACCTCCGTCAGATGTGTTCCTATGGAAACCAGAACAGACCCAGCTGAGGAGAAGGAGCTGAAATGGTTCCAGGAACTGAGGGCCGTGGTCCCGAGTTCGGCGTGAACTGGGTTGAATTCAGTGTCCTCGTTAAACCAACGAGTCTCAATGAGTCAATGAGTTACTGTACAAATATATCGTAATGCAAGAACCATTTTTAGCATAATCAGAAAATTGCTGTTTTAATTGTAACATATCCTGCAATCAGAAAGACCAAGCAGGTAGTTTGTTCATACTCATAAATTCTCTCCTATCTGTGGCAGAAATATGAGATAAATAAATGTTTCCACATCAGAGAAAACGTCCTCCATCCTGGGACTAAACTCAGGACTCAACACCAGCAGCTTCATCTTGTTGGTTTCGTCTGCGGCATGTCAACAACACAAGTTACAACAAAACTTTGTCATTTCCCGGTTGGGTTTAGACAATTATATCAATTAATTAGGACTATAAAATGTTATTATTTTTTATTTATTTATTTTATTTTATAATATTCCAAAGTTACTTGGTTAGAAATAGTCCTCGTACAATGCTACTGCCACCTTAATGGATGCCATTTCCAGTCATGACCACTAAAGCTAACATGCTCTTTTATTATATTTATGGCTAAATGTTGCCTTGATAAACAAATGGCCCGTCGGGTCTTTTTTGGGAGGAGGATAGTCTCTTGGATTAATCCCGATCTTATAAGTAATAGGTGAAAGATTGGCCTGTTCAGTTGTTTTAATTTTGAGCTTAATGATTGAAAGGAGAGCTCAGAAAGTAAAGTCAGCCATCTCATTACCCACCGGGTCCAGCGGACACTTTGTAATCCAGCAGTCAGCGTTCATCGGGGGGGTAGAAATGCCGCTTCTAGGTCAGCACCAGCTCAGCACTTTCTGATTCAGTGGTCCTAAAAACGCACAGTAAAGAGTCCAGATCACTTCCTTCAGGACTAATCACTCAGGATTTATTGGAACAAAGAGGAGGAGGTAGATTTATAGTCTTTGCTTTCTTCTGTAAGTTTGATAAAGGCCACGTACGTCTGCTCAAATTCCATACCAGTCTATATCTTTTTATGTTTAGTGGACAACTGTATCGTATTCTGTTCCGTCATCAGATGGCATTTAACACCAAATCCATGAATTATCCATCAGCTTGGATTCCAGATGTGTCTAAAGCAGTCAGAATCTGGTCAGAATGCTGACATGCAGCATTTAGGATCAGTGCTGAGACTTTTTCATGCCATTCATTTCTTTCATGCAGCACAGATAAACCCTGATGAGCTCGTATATACAGCGTTCTCCTAATCAGTGAAAAATATGTAGATCTCTGCAGGTTAACAGGGACGAGGCTTAATTTAGCGTGAACAAACAAGCCCTTCGATTCCAGACGCAGAATGATCAATTTAGATGTACGGCTCGGTGGATCAGCAATGATGAGACAGTATTTACTGGGTGCTGATGTATAACATAATGCATCACTGGCGGTCAGACAGAACAGAACGTATTGAGTGGCTGAATCAGGATTTCTTTCCAAGAACAGCTGCTATAGATCTGCCTGAAAAGGCTTTCTGTCAGGGCGGGACTGATTTAAGATGCAGTGAAAAAGGCAAGTTTACAGTTTCAAAATATAAAAAAACATTTTTGAACAGAAATTGTCTCGTCTGCTGTCAGATATCTTGACAGAGAAATAAGCCGAGGAGAAGCGGGATGTGGACGAATGGAACGAATGATGAATTACTTCAGCAAGGTAGAGGATGGAAGAACTGGCTGTCAGCTGACCAATCAGGCAGAGAAAAGAAGAAGAGGGAGGAAACCGAGCTGGGGCTGCTTTAGAGAGAAAGTTTGCTCTTCTTATAATCTGCTACGGCATGAATAGAAGAAAGAAATCTCCTCGCGGTAGAAACAATTCTGCAGCTGATTTATGGCTACAAACACCCTTTTGGAAAAGAACAGAGTGGCAGAGAATGTGTTTTTGTAGTCGCTAACTGAGCAGAAGAAATCGAGCTCCCCACAGCTGAAAGCACCACTTCTCAGGTGTAAATAAATCCATAAATCCGGGGCAGCAGAGAGCCAAGATAATCTGAAACCTGTAATAGGGGTTGTGTAGCTGTGCCACATGTTCGGAAAACACATCTGCTGCCCTCACGGAGGGACACTGCAGAGCTTTCAGTCCACAAAGGTTGAACACTGGAGGTAGAAAAGGCCTTGGAGATGCTGAAAATTACACAAAGTGTCTTTGCACTGGAAAAAATCAAAGTCTTACCAAGTATATTTGTCTCATTTCTAGTCAAAATATCTCATTACACTTAATATAAGACACAACTGCCTAACAAGCACTATTTCAGCCAGATATAGGGACTTGTTTGAAGACAATACATCTGGAATATCTTGTTAAATGAAAAAGTCTTGAAAACAAATTATTTTGAGTCACATATCATATGAAACAAGCTTTTTTTAAGCTAATTTCAAGATCACTTTTAACTCAAAAGTCCTAAATATCACATTTTATTTCAAGAAATCTTGACAAGCCGATTTTCACTAGTTCCATTGGCAGATTTTTTTGCTCATTTCAAGCAAAAACATCTTTTATTTGTTGTTTTTTTTACTTATTTTTGGAGGGGCATTTTTTCCAGTGTGTGAAGTGTGTGAGTCATTCCACACCATAGGGGAAAGTGCATCCTGTATATAGAGCACACAGACCAATGAAGCTGAAGTTTGCAGCTCTTCTTAAACACTGTCCATTCCAGGTTGAAGTCCTAACCCTTTCCCACCTAATTTTACACCATTTGTAGGGATCGTAAAAATAACCAGCCAAACAGTTGGTTCTTTTAGCAGCTTTTTATCACCCTCATCCAAATCCCAAAGTCTGAGTGCACCGAGCAGAGCAGAGGGGGCTCCCGTGGGATTTGAACCCGTCGCCCTGGCAGCCGTACAGCAGCACCCATTTAGCATCTGCAACACTTTCACTGCCGGAGAGCGAGGTTAAATTCCCACCAGGGCCACACGCCCGCGCGGCTCTAAAAGTGCTCACTCTCAAGGCACTTTGGATGAAAGCCCTCTCCAAATGGCAGCTGTAGGTAATGAAAATTTTTCAAAAAATTCCCTCCCTAAAATTGATATATAGAGTGCTGGAAATGAGCGGCGCAGATATAGAGCTGCTATTCCGTGGCAGCCAACTGCAGTATTGTCAGTGGTGATAATATTTTCTGTGAGCTGAAGATAGCTTCTCCCTCAGCACGCCTGAGGGGAGGTTAAGCCTCATAGCTAGTGGCCTGTGAACCAGAGAATGGGAACTCCTGAGTGTGTGTGTGGGAAATAATAAAAGGATCCAGAGAGAAAGAAAAGAGATCGTGACCATTAGTTCACGGCTGTATTACTGTAGCATAGATGGAAATCTAACGAATGAATGCAGCGAGAAGCTTTAGAATAAGTTTCTGTGTTTTTATCAAAGACACTGCTTTGACATTGTGAAGTTATATGCAGCATAAAACCTGAGCACATGCTTACCTAAACTGACCAAGCAGCTCAGTTTTGTTCCTGAACTTTAATTCTAGTTGTCGGCTTTATGAATCCACCCAGGTTTTCCAACTCTGAGTATGGGTTCCTGGAAGAGAGTCATTTTTAACAATCTGTTTATTAAATTTTACATAGTTAGAAAACAAACAAACAATAGTAATTACAGATGTAAATTCAACATACCACAGAACAGATACCAGCCCCCCAACCCCCCACCATCCAGCACCAAGCCCCAACAGGTGGGCACATATAGAGTAAAAATAAAGAAAAATAAAAAAGATGGGCTGATAGAGGAAGAGAGAAAAAGGATAAATAAATAAACTAATTAATTAATACAAGAATAGATTAAACAAATATTAATAATAAAAATAAATAAACAAATGAATTAATGAATTAATAAAAGAATATATTAGATAAATAATAATAATACAAAAAATTAATAAATATAAATAAATTAATAAAATAATAGATTAAATAAAAATAATAATAATAATACAAATAAATGAATAAACAAATAAATAAATAAATTAAAGAATAGATTAAATAGATAATAATACTTAAAATGAATAAATGCATAAATATATTAATAAGTTCATTAAAAAAGGAAAAATATTTAAATCGGCAGGTAATAAAAATATATAATTACAAATAAATGAATTAATAGAAATAAAAAATAAATAAATGATAATTAAAAGGAAAAAAATAAAAACACAAGTTCAGCATTGCAGTACTTGGTTCACAGTGATCAGACATCTTGTGATCAGGAAGGGACTCCAGGACTTCTCAGAAGAGACAGCCTTACCAATCAGAGTCAGTCTAATTTTTTCTATGATCATATATTTCTATTGCTGCATGGAACTCAGATAATGCTCCATAGATCATTGTGTTTGTCACAAACTGACTCTTAAGTTGATAAAAAGGATAAAAAAGTGCATGTTTATTATTAGTAAGATGCAACACTTTACACCAAATAAAGAACAGGTCACATAGTTCATGTTCAGTTCCTCTTTTATTAGGACATCACAGGCTGCTGGGAACAAAGTGCCTGAAGTTACACTTTAAAATTGATTGGAAATTGGTTGTTAAGTTGCCAATTATGTAACCCTAACCCTACCACAATCTGTTGAAATTCCTTTTACTCAGGTTTGACTTTTTACCAGGTTTTGAGTCACCCAGCTACCTGCTCAGCTGTAGAAAACAGTGTGAAATACTGAGTTTCAGAGTGTGATGCCAGGAGGGCCTGAAACCAGTGACATGTTGGGATTAAGACCAGGACAGATGGATTTTCTTTCTTTTTACTTTATCACCTCATCGCTCCATCTTTATCCTATCTTTATTTCTCTCCATCTCGAGTCCACCCTTCCCTCCTTTTTTCATTTATTTGCTTGCCCTACACCTTTCCTCCTCCCTGCTGCGCTCCGTCCCATCCATCAGTCCGTTCATCCATCTCTCCTGATCGGGCCTCAGCTCCACAGAGAAATGGAGTTACAATCGGGGTTATTTGTCTCCCTTACCTGCCTGTCACCCCCTCTCTCCTTCTCTCCTTCTCCTCTCCTTATTATCCTCACTCTTTAATCTTGCTCCACCTCTCCTAAACCCCTTCCTCCAGGCATCCATCTCTCTCCTCCTGTCGGGGGCCAGGGCCTCGGAGACTCGGGTTGGCTTCACACCACTTCCTCCTCCTACATTATCAAACTATGCTCCCTCTATCTACCTATCCCACGTTCCCTTCTTAATTTCCATCCACTCTCCCTTTTGTTCTGTTCTCCCATTGTCTCTCCTTCCTTATTAGTCTGATCCTCTGTGTTTGGTCTCCTCTCTTATCATCCTTTTTCTCCTCCTCCCCTCCCTTCCCCTCACTATTCTCTTCCATTTTTTCTTTTCAGCTTTCCGTTTCTTCATTTTCTTCCTTCTTGTTTCCTCCTCTTCACATTACCTTCCTCTCTCCCTTCTTATCTTCCTCATGACTCTTTGTGATCTTACTTATTTTTTTTCATTTCCTTCACATTTATCCCAACTTTCTGTCTCCTTCTTCACATTTTGTGTCCTTATTTCTCTTTTAATATTTCATCCTCCTCTTCTTCTCCTCCTCCCCTTTCCTTCACTCTCTTCTCCACCGTCTAATCCACTTTTACACTCATTTATTAGATTTTTTTCTGCATTCTTCTCCCCCATCATATCTATTCCCTCACCGCTCCTTTTTTTCTTCCCGTTTCTCACTCCGCCCATTACTCCTCCATTTAATCCCCTCCGTCCCTCCTTCTTTCCTCCCTCCTCAGTCGTGCCCAGAAGGGATGATGAACAGAGGTTATTGAACAGTAGAAATAATGAAATAAAAAGGAGCAGAAACCCACCCAGAACAATACACATTTTCCTCATTTTCTTCCTGTAAAAGTTATGAATTTTTTATGTTTCAATCTTCGGCTTTAATGAAATAGTTTTTTTAGATGCGAGACATCATACATTTTCATAGCAGGAATTTGAGCTGACATTTTCAATATGTTGTTTCATACAGTGTGCCATGCATACCTAATCAGCACCTGGGAGTGTGTGCATATGCATGTGGGTGCAGGTTGACATTTTGTTTCCTGCACTGCTTCCACATGTGCACGTTCCACTCTTTCATGTTTGACTAATTCTCTGTTTTTGTCCGTCTTTCCAGTGTTTTAAACCGGACTCCGGTGCATCTCATCCATGAGATCATTCTGGTCGATGACTTCAGCGACGAAGGTGAGAAGCAGCTGCTCGCACGCACACTCATACAACTGCAGAGACACACATTCCAGGTCAGAGATAACGGAGATGAGACCTACATAGCAGGTCAGAGGGGGGAATGTGTCCACCGCAGCTGGGCCCACAGTCTGGGGATTAAAGTGGAGATGAAGAGTGGGAAAAAGCCATTGTAGGTCAAACAGAAGAGTCATTATCTCATCTGCAGCTGTGTTCAGTCCACCTCCAGAGAGCCGCAGTCCAAAGTGACCTGGAAATAATAGTGTTGGTACTCAGATTCCTCCTAATGAGGCCATGCAAGCAGTTCTCTTCAGCTCCACACAAATGTTGCCCTTATCTTTTTTTTTTTTTCACCGAACTCTCAAATTCAATGCGAAATATGTTAATTTATTTGAAACAGTTTTGCAATTTGTGAAAGTGCTTAAATGGAGATGAAAAGGCTGGTTGTGCTCACCCTCCAGTCAGAGCTGCAACCATTCAAAGAGCATCAACGAAACGCCCAATGAAGGACGAAGGGTGGCTAAACCTTCAAACTACTGTCAGAAAACTCAGTGAAAAAGCAACAAAAAGCGGTCTGTGTGTGCACGAAACCTTCTGCAGTTAAGAAGAAACACATCTGTGCTGCACACCGTCGCTGAGGCTGAGGTGTCCTTCCTTATCATGTTTAAATTTGACTCTCATACGCCTGCACTGGAAAAAATGCCCTTCCAAAAATGAGTAAAAAACAACAAATAAAAGACTTTTTTGCTTGAAATAAGCAAAAAAAATCTGCCAATGGAACTAGTGAAAATCGGCTTGTCAAGATTTCTTGAAATAAGATGTGATATTTAGGACTTTTGAGATAAAAGTGATCTTGAAATTAGCTTAAAAACCTCTTCAAATGAAAAAAAAAAGCTTGTTTCATGTGAAATATGACTCAAAACAAGATGTTTTCAAGACTTTTTCATTTAACAAGATATTCCAGATGTATTGTATTAAAACAAGTCCCTATATCTGGCTGAAATGGTACTTTTTAGGCAGTTGTGTCTTATATTAAGTGAAATGAGACAAATATACTTGGTAAGACTTTGATTTTTTCCAGTGTGCCTGCTGCCCCAAAATACTCCCTGGAACACCAGTATAGATATACAACTACAAGCAGGAAAATGATCTTTAAAAAAGTGCACGTATATAGTTTATGGCTTGTGATGAAAGATCTGATAAACAGACTTAAACTCCTTGTTGGTTTTGGCCTTTTTACTGGAATTTGTTTGCTGTGGTTAACCTACTGCTGTAAAATCAAGAGTAGCACAAAAATATAATGCTGTCCTGCAAATCAAACTCAGTTTAGGTGAAATGATAAAAGTAACGCTGTTACTTACTCCAGCAAGGTCTTTGGAAGGGTTAGGGTTGAATATTTTGGCTTTAATTTAGCTTAGTTCTGTAAATCTGTTCAGGATGTTTAATTAACAGTGACGATATAAACGTATACGTGTGGGACCTTTTCTTTTTTTAACTTTTAAATTGTGCACATTGTGAGGAAAATTAACCTTTTCTGTCCTTGGAATCATAAATTTGGGCGTCTGAACAGACATTAACATGTAAAACTCAGAAATAACACAACACAAGCTCGTCGGTTGGGACCTCTAAAAGGTTTGGGACCACCAGATTTGAACTGGATTCCTACATCATATTTATTCATCACCACCCAACTTCAAACTCGAATCATGCTGCATTCGCTGCAGCTCAGATTAAGTAGGAGATCACAACTGTTTTACTTTGCTATGTACATTAAATTCTCTTCAGCAGGTTTATAGTTCCCTTAACTTAAGGAAAAAATTGATGCTACTGCTCAACCAGCACTTTGTTTAAATGTTATATAGCTCAACTTGAAAATCTTGACATTTTTTCCCCAGTCTGAAATTCTAAATCCTAATTGGTCATGAATGCAACAGTTACAAAAAAAATAATCATTGGATAAACTTTTCCCGTACACGCAGGAGTTCATAACGTTAGCTGTGAGGAATGGACCGACAGTCTTTCCAGGTTTTACTGAGCTGTTATGTGGCGGCTGGATTATGATTTTTGACTCGAGTTTTAAGCTGATGGCAGAGCTTAAAACAAGGATCGAACGAACAGTCCACAGTCAAACTACAGACAAGAGCAATGGGATTAAGCAATGGGAGTAAAATATGGTAAAAAGTAACACCAATCTCAATTGTGTCAGACCCTGAGGAGGAAAGGGGGGGAACTGCTCCCCATTAAAAAAAAAAAAAAGAGATCAATGTGATTAGAGATTTTCTGTGTTGTTTTGACTGGAGCGTGTCAGATATTTCATGAAGCCCTCAGGAAAATGGGTCAGCTTTTTTATAAAAAAAACATGTATTCTTTAAAGCAATTCAAAGTAACTTTTCAAAAAGCCCACTCTGGAGCTCCCCCTACAGGCTTGGAGGTAATGTACGGTTACACTGTCGTAAATACAACACCCTTTCGCTTTCACGTTTCACGTTTGTTGACGAACCGGCGAGGAGTCAGAAGGTGCAAGCTATGTCGACCGAGAAGGTAAGAGTGATCAAATGTACCTGGGAGCGTGAGAGGGGTCTATTTGTTTTTGCGGTAGGTGTGCCAGAAAGCAAGTCGAAGTACTTCCGCTCAGCTCCCGGGCCGGTCCAGCAAAGTTACATAGGGCAGTTTTTCCAACTCAGACCCCCGAAGGGCATAGGAGACAGGCCAATCGTAATATTAAAACTCATTCTAGCCGCACAATTTTTTTCAAGCTGTTATTTTAAGGTAGAAATGTTACATAATATTGCTTTAAACGTTAATCTCCTTCAGAGGGAGTGATTAATCTTTGGATCAATTTTACTCTCAAACGAATGCGTAACCATCATTTTAATCAAATCAAATTTATTTATAGCAAATTTCATGTACAAAACAATTCAAATTGCTTCACATAAAATAAAAGCATTGCAGCAGGGAGTGAAAGAAGCATTAAAAATACATAAAAGAATATAAAGAGAAACAAATAAAATCATTTAAATGAATTTAAAAACAAGCAACAGTCCAGATAAATTCAAAGATATCGTGCAGATTTCATGCATAGACACATGAGAAAAGAAATGTTTTTAACCTGGATTTAAAAATGTCTCCATTTGGTGAAAGTTTAATCTCCACTGGCAGTTTGTTCCACTTGTTTGCAGCATAACAGCTAAATGCTGCTTCTCCATGTTTAGTCTGGACTCTGGACTGGACCAGCTGACCTGAGTCCTTGGATCTAAGAGCTCTGCTGGCTTTATATTCTCTGAACAGATCACAGATTGCAAACCATCAGCAGGCTTTTAAAATCTATTCTGTGACTGAGTGGAAGCCAGAGTAAAGATTTTAAAGCTGCTGTGATGTGTTCAGATCTCTTAGTCCGGGTTAAAACTCCAGCAGCAGCGTTCTGGATGAGCTGCAGATGTTTAATGCTCTTTGTGGGAAGTCCAGTTAAAAGAGCATTACAGTGATGGAGTCTGCTGGAGATGAATGCATGGATGAGTTTCTCCTGGTGTGTTTGGGAGAGGAAAGCTAATGTTGAAACCAGCCACAATGGAGTTAATTAGACCCAAAAGTCATCCAAAGTGAGTCATATTTGTTAAGATAACAAATACAGCACTGATAATAACATATAATTTCCTGCATCTGTTATAACAATCCCACATACATGCTGTTATACAGGGACACTGGGTTCTAATTTAAAAGGCCTGAACTCTCACAGAAGTGTTTTTCTTATTGGTTGTTCTTCCATTTTTTTTGTCTCCGTGACTGGAAGAAAAATAGTTCTTCTCCCTATCTGCTGAGTTGACTTTAAAACTGTCTCGATTAATGTCTCTGTAATTTGAATTTTATGGCCGGCGAGTACGGCGGTCATAGAAAAGACGAGCAGATACAGACAAAGGAGCTCGATGGAAAATCAGCCTCAGACGAAACAGACTGAGGATGAAATTTGAATGCGTTCCAGGAGCTTTGTCTAAGTTCGCATCCTTCTTAGTTCTAAGTTAAGGAAAAACATGCCTGATTTAGTCAGTAATTGATATGCTTCAACACCTACAGAGTGTTGTAATATGCTGATGTGCATGGGACTTTCAAGATCAAGCTGTGGCAATTGCAATGATTTTAATTCATCTTATGAATCCCCTTTAAGAGGATCAATCATCAAGAGATTCTTCCCCAAACACAAAATGACTAAAGCTGTTCTCGGAAAGTATCCTTTGTTTTATATATATATATATATATATATATATATATATATATATATATATATATCCTTATTTATAGTGTGTGTAAGGCAGAAACGATGACAGAATTGGAATAATAGATGACATGCATCATTATCAGATCTATTGTAATCATCCTGATGCATGAACGTAATCTTCCTCTAGCAGCAGCCATATTAATCAATGGATTTAAGACTGACTTATTCATAGAAAGATGAGTCAGAGAAAGATCTTTATTATACATGGAGTTCAGTTTCTTGGAAGAATTGCAAGAGCGCCTCCCCAAGCGGGACAATGAGACGACAGAGATGAAGGCGTCAGACCAGCTTTGTAAACCCTGAGATCTCTTTCCAATCCAGAATCCGGAAGATTGGCTTCATCAAGTAAAAGCAGTGACGCTCCGAGCCAGAGTTTGGCTGTAAAGAACATCAGTGAACATCTGTTAATGTGTCCGAACTCTCTGCTCTGAAAGATTTTCTTTTCCAACCAATTCAACTTGTTAAATCAGGTGAGAGAGATCCCTCTGACTAGCTGTGCAGTGCAGGGAATAAGCTCTATAAGTTTATGTCATGTTAACATTGCATTTTTACTAGGGCCGGGCGAGTTAACTCGTTATTATAACTCTATAATTATTTAACGCCGACAAATATTTTATCGCGCATTAGCGCAGGTTTTATTATTATTATTTATTTTATTCTGTAAAAGTCTGTTGCTCACAGGCTTTTATTTTGTAAAAGTCTGTTGGTCACAGGCTTTCATTTTGTAAAAGTCTGTTGCTCACAGGCTTTTATTCTGTAAAAGTCTGTTGCTGTCTGCTGTGGAACAGGAAAAGAAAGGAATCGGCGGATCCACCAAACATGGAGAAGGGTACGGAACTTTTACTCGGCCATTTTCATTTTAAAGTTCTTCCAGACGGCGGAGTCGACAGAACCAAAGTCATCTGTAAACACTGCCAAGTTGAATTGTCTTCTCAGCGTAGTAGTTCCAGTCTAAAATATCCCTTAAAGGCAAAACACACAACTGATAGCAGCAAGTCATTCAAGGAAACAGACAGTGGAGCGAGGCTTCTACATAAAAACTACAGAAAGATGCTGATGTTAAAAGTGTGTTTGCACAACAAATGTTATGGCACTTTCATTCATATGGCAGCACATTTAAAATAAAACTAAATGCTAAAAGCTATACACTACTTTTGGATTCATTTTTGGATTTTGCGTATAAATGCGATTAATCATGATTAATCCGGGAAATCATGTGATTAATTAGATTAAAAATTGTAATTGTTGCCCAGCCCTAGTTTTTGTTCACGAAGTTCAAACGAAGGCTGATTTCCTGAATCAATTCAAAAACAGTTCAGAAGGTTGTAATTCGGCTCGATTTCCAGTTTTAATGTCGATTTTTGGTCAGGTAAACGATTTTTATCAGGCTCCAAACTTTCTGCCACACATTCTTTTAACTCAGCCCGAGCTAGCTCAAAGGCTTCGTAAAAGCACAAATGAACAAAATAATATATTTTTAGTTTAAACTTATACACAAGCTTTTTTTTGGGGGGGTTTTCTGGAGACATGAAAACATGCCCAACTGAAGGCCTTCTAAGATATTTGCAGTTTATAAATGGTCTTCTGGGTTTGGTTGCTAAACAATGTGCACTCTGCTGCTCCCTTCTGCGTAGCCAAGTGGTTTACAGATGTAGTTTGCACATTTTTGTCTTCTTTGCGGTGAGGAGATTCAGCTTCAGAGTCTGATCCCGAAACTAATGATTTGTAGCAACTTTGTCCGCTTGCAACGCTCCAAAAGTCACATTTAGTCACATTTAGTCACATAGTTTTGAGTCATATTTCATATGAAACAAGCTTTTTTTGACATTTGAAGAGGTTTTTAAGCTAATTTCAAGATCACTTTTATCTCAAAAGTCCTAAATATCACATCTTATTTCAAGAAATCTTGACAAGCCGATTTTCACTAGTTCCATTGGCAGATTTTTTTGCTTATTTCAAGCAAAAACGTCTTGTATTTGTTGTTTTTTTTACTTATTTTTGGAGGGGAATTTTTTCCAGTGCATACCAATACTTTTTACTCTCCCAGAGAGGGGACACTCTCCTACTAACACACAGTAAAACTGCCTTTTATTAGTTCTTCCTGACAGTTGTGTGTCTCAGGTTTGTAAGACTGATCAGAAATAGGAGTTCCTAAATGCTGTGTTACTTTCTCCTCCAGTGGGATTGCTTTGCGCTTGATGAATCAAGGAGGCAAACTGTAAGTGAGAACTGGAATCAGAGAGAAACATAAAACTCAATTTGTCTTACAGCGTGACACATGAACACTGCGTATTGCAGGAGGAAAAAACAACTTTGCACAAGATGCACTGTGCCGCTGCTGGCTGCTATATATCAGCTGATGATTCTGCACCATCATTTCTCACATTCCCCATCTCCTCAGTCATCAACCTGACAGCCGGTCGGGATGGATGGAGCAATGAGCGCAGTCACAGAAGTGAGAATCCAAGTGATGGAGGTTAAAAAGTGCCACATTTAGACTGTGGAGAAATGATCAAGACGGATGAGGCGGCGAGATAGATGTAATCAGCACTGGAGGCTGAAGTAAACAGCAAAAAGATTGAATATGTGCAAATGAGGACAAACAGTGGTAGGTATTCAATGTATGTACTCGAAACATGTCGCCCTACAACTGAATGTGCAGAGAACAACTCATTAAACTTGGGAAACCTTTCCTTTCCCCCTACTCAGTTGTGCAAAATCTGCAGATTCTTTGTGTTTCCAGTTCAAACAGACCATTCTCCCTCTTGTTGCCTCGTGATGGTGGCTGAAAAGCTGTCGAGCGTTACTGATCTAAAGTGTTCTTTCAGGCTCATGAAAGGTTTTTCTTCTTTTTTTATAGTCTGATCAAAAGTCTATCACAGTATGTCTGTTGTCTCATTGTTGAGGGAGCTGGGTGTAAGTGGACAGAGTGTGAGGAAAGTAGTGAAGGAAGTGTCAAATGAGGCAGTAAAGTCCAATCAGTGGATTTGGATTAGAAGAAGCAATAGCAGCTGGGGCCCAGCAGGGGAAGCACTTAGGTTAAACAGACTTCTGGAAGAAGCAAAGAAGAAATCCAGCATGTGTTTAAGTGGAGGGTGTGGCCTGTTTGAGCCTTTTGAAATAGTGATGGGAAGTTTGACTCCCGAACGGCTCTTTATTTAGGATCTTTTGTAGCCTATATTTTAACTTAACTTTGCAAAAAAAAAATCATGGTTTATACGTTGAAAAGCCTTTTGCTTTCAGTGTTTTTATGAGAGACCTTATAATTGCCTAATTCTGTGCATTTATTCTGTGACAAAACCGCTCTCACATTTGTTTATTTCAATTAAACTTTTTTTATCGCACAAATGAACAATAAACTTCAAACAAATCCACAGAACAGAACCAAACTCAAGATAACATTAATAATGTCCTCAATTAAACTTTTTTTATCGCACAAATGAACAATAAACTTCAAACAAATCCACAGAACAGAACCAAACTCAAGATAACATTAATAATGTCCTCAATTAAACTTTTTTTATTGGACAAATGAACAAAAAACATTTCAAACAAATCCACAGAACCAAAACCAAAACCAAACTCCTTAATTCTCACGTGAATACCGCATGCTGGTCGCCATGCTGGTCGCCATGCTGGTCGCCATGCTGGTCGCCATGCTGGTCGCCATGCTGGTCGCCATGCTGGTCGCCATGCTGGTCGCCATGCTGGTCGCCATGCTGGTCGCCATGCTGGTCGCCATGCTGACCAATCATAACAAAGCTCTGTCATAACCAGAGCTGGGACTGAAAATGGCACTGAAATGAAACCTAAGCACCAAATGGAAAAAAAACTGGGAGCCGGCTCTTCTGATTCACTACAAAGATCCGACTCTCAGAGCCGATGCTTCTGCCCATGACCCATAACTATTTTGAAACCAGGCGGCCATTTTAGGTGAGTTGTCCTGTATGGCCTTGTGTTTGCTGGCATTCTTAGTGCCTGTAGGACTGTTTAGGTGAGTTTATCTGCTGAATCTGCTGGTGTGTCTTGTCCTGCCTCCACTTCTGGCACCCTCTATACTTTCTTTGCGCCCTACCCGAACCAGGGTTTGAATCCCCACCCTGCTGTGACTGGTGTGCAGTTAGTGAGAGGCTGGGGTAGCTGATAATAATGCTGCTGGTGGAAGAAAAGATGGTTGTTGTGATGGCTGGCGTTAGGGGAGTGACTCTGGGACGCCATTCATATTTGTATGTTTATTTTACTCCCAAATACAAAATTATACAGGCATGGACAGTGTTTTGTATAAGTGGATGAGCTCGGCTTACCAGCTTGTAACTGCACAGATAATAATTTGTTGCACACGCTTATCATACAATCATTGGTTCAGACTCGCATGTGGGTTTAACTTTTAGGATCATGGATGAGTGTAATATGTACTTAATCTGTGGAAATAGTAGATTCTGACCTTGTGAATAAGACTTTTTACATGTCTGCACATGCATTTACGGTTACTCTCCAACTATACTGCCAAACAAGGTCAGTTTCTGTATAGATGCTCTGCCACATGAACATTATGAATGGTGCTGCAAACAGGATTGATACACTGCTCACCTCCTGATAAATAATGCATAAATATCATTGCATAATGATAAATGTAGCTGGTGAGAAACTTTCTAAATATAGTTTAAGCAGAAGCTGTGAATGTTTCTCTATGTGCTCACAAACTGGTGATATTAAAACGTTAAACTGGGATAGTGAGAGGAACACTGAGCTCGTGTTCTCATGTCATTTTATCTCTTGAATAAGACAGACGTGACGTGAGCTTTGTGGATTCAAACGTGTTCTGGGGTAAACTGAAGGACTGTCGTACATCAATTCAGTTTCAGTTTATTTATAAAGCGCCAAATTACAACAAAATGTAATCTCAAGGCACTTAAATGGTATTTTCCAATTCAAGCCAATTGGAGTCCAATTCATTGTAATCATAATTATTTTCAAAATGATCCAATTCATTCATATAGAGCCATTTCAAAAACAGTTTCCTAGCTAAGGAAACCAACAGATTGCACAGAAACTTGTCTTCAGTCCAATCTCCCGTCCTGAGCGTGCCTGAGGCGACTGTGGAGAGGAACGACTCCCTTTTAACAGGAAGAAACCTCTGGCAGAACCAGAACCAGGAAGGGTGGCCATCAGAACCAGAACCAGGAAGGGTGGCCATCCGCCTCGACCAGCTGGGGTTTGAGAAGACAGAAAAGAGGGGAAAAAAACACTGTAACACCATTCAAAAGATACCTGTTGGAACAGGGAAACACCAGTTAATGACCACAATAATGTCACATGTACATATTAACTGATAACTGAAGGCTCTGCCTCCCATTCTACTTTTAAAAACTCTGGAAAACCTCAAGGAAACCTGCAGCCTGAGAGCAAAGTTCTCTTTTGGGAAAATACCTTATAATGAGATCTTTAAGATCAGATGGATCTCAGATCTAACAGATCTAACTCTTAGTTTGTCCAGCTATTACTGGCCGTTCATTTGGCTGTTTTTAGATCTATTGGACTGCTGTGATAATAAAAAAAAATGCAGCAAATTAGTTGGTTTGTGAATTATTGTGATGCTCTCAAAGCTGTCGAGTTGTGATGAGACCGCCCAAGAGGTGAAACTGCCAAATGATTGCAAAAAAAATACAAAAGAATACACATAAAATAAACTATGTGATGCCCAGAAGCCTCGTGGGAGAGTTTTGTGTGTAGTTCTTTTAAATTCCATGTGGAAAATATAATAATAAAAGTTTCAGTCCACAAAATGGGTCAAAAACATTTGTGTCTGGGTCAAAGTCATTTGGACCTTGTTCACATAGATTGAGCAGTTTCAGATTTTCCTGTTTCAAGTTCAGTCGATGAGAGCAACCGAGCGTGTCTTCTGGGTCAAAGGGATTTGATGGAGGTTACCAGTCATTCCACGCCAACGACTTTCACACGGTCCATGAGACCCCAACCCTCCCCTCTCAAAAATGACAACATGTTCTTCTTTTTAGTTCTTCTAATAATACGGTAAAAGATGCCTCTATAAGGCCAAAATGCCACAAATATGCAATAAAACAGCCCTGTTCATAGCAGCAGGTTTTAGGGGCCGGAGATTTCAAATAACCAAATATATACCGGCATCATCTTAAAATGAGCCCTCCTTTAATAACCTGAGTAAAAGAATATTCAGTTGTCATATTGGATGGCTAAAAAACTAATTCATCTAATTCCTTTATAATACAATGAAAGAGTGTGTTTAATTGTAGTAAAAAGTTGTACACTGGGAAAAAATCTAAGTCTTACCAAGTATATTTGTCTCATTTCTAGTCAAAATATCTCATTACACTTAATATAAGACACAACTGCCTAACAAGCACTATTTCAGCCAGATATAGGGACTTGTTTGAATACAATACATCTGGAATATCTTGTTAAATGAAAAAAGTCTTGTTCAAATTGTTTTGAGTCGGATTTCATATGAAACAAGCTTTTTTTTTTCATTTGAAGAGGTTTTTAAGCTAATTTTAAGATCACTTTAACTCAAAAGTCCTAAATATCACATCTTATTTCAAGAAATCTTGACAAGGCGATTTTCACTAGTTCCATTGGCAGATTTTTTTTGCTTAATTCAAGCAAAAACGTCTTGTATTTGTTGTTTTTTTACTTATTTTTGGAGGGTCATTTTTTCCAGTGTACTTTTCTAAATAAATCGTGTTGAGTCTGCTTTATAGTGTAAATAACAGGCATTGTTTTTCAGATATCACCAGTTTGCTCCAACATGTGTTTAGAATTATTTCCACTTCTGTGAACGAGTTGCGGCCCAGGGATTCTGTTTCCTTCATTTTCTTCTTCTCATTGTGACACTTTTCCGCCAGAGTATTTTTGAGCTTTCTTTCCAGCAGACAGTTTTGTTATAGATATTTTATCAAAGATCCGGTGGGGAGCGCACAGCCGGCTGAACAGCAACCAGACGAATGTCTGACTTGTCAAACTGGAAGCTTTAAATTGTGGAGGACTTATCAAACCCATATTACACGGCCCGCAGTGTTATGTTCTGATATATTATTTATTTTCGGTGCACACGCTGATTTTTGTCTTCTTCTTTTTTTTCCAGAAAGCGACTGCCTGCTTCTGATCAAACTGCCCAAAGTCAAATGTCTCCGCAACAGCAAGAGAGAAGGTACGGCAACAGATGTGTGTGTGTTTGTCTGTGTGAGAGTTCCACATTAGCATTTTTAACACGTTCGTGTGTATAAATTAGCATTTTTAATGATCTATACTGCCGTTGGAGTTAGTCCTTAGTCAGCATGTGCAGCTCTGTGTGTTTTGAAAATGCTTTTTAAATGTAGGTGTGTAAAGAATATGAATATATTTACCTGGTTTTAATAAGAAGCCCTCTGGCCTTTCATTCCACTATATAAACAGAAACTGAGTGAAGTGAAACTGATTCATATAGAACGGCAGCACTGAAGTGACCTGAAGGGAAATGATGCACTGGAAAAAATGCCCCTCAAAAAATAAGTAAAAAAACAACAAATAAAAGATGTTTTTGCTTGAAATAAGCAAAAAAAATCTGCCAATGGAACTATTGAAAAAAAAAAAAAGCTTGTTTCATATAATATGTGACTCAAAACAATTTGTTTTCAAGACTTTTTCATTTAACAAGATATTCCAGATGTATTGTCTTCAAACAAGTCCCTATATCTGGCTGAAATAGTACTTGTTAGGCAGTTGTGTCTTATATTAAGTGTAATGAGATATTTTGACTAGAAATGAGACAAATATACTTGGTAAGACTTTGATTTTTTCCAGTGTGGTCTTTTTCCGATCTTCCACAATCCCAAACCAAATATACCACAAATTCAAAAGCAACACCAAACATCAAAATATGATGTTTGTTTGTTTGTTTTATTCAGTCACACAGTATACAACAAATGTGTTCAGTACAATCATAGCATTTTTTAAGGGACTGAAAAGGCCTACAGGCTGAAGCGTAATGCGTATATTTAAGCCTGTCCTGTTGAACAAAATGAAGCTACCCATCAACCTATATTTTTACAAATACTAAAGTAAGAAGAAAAATAATAGTAAAAAGAGAGAAGACAAAAAAAACAGAATTGCATCCAATAAAGTAAAAAATAGAAGAATAATGAAGCAAAATCATAAATAAACACAAAATCCTTCACGAATTATAAATACTTGTAGCCCTCGGAAATTGCTTTAGAAACCATCCTTTTGAAAACCAAAAATGTTCTACAATTTCTTACATTTATATTAGCATCATTCCATAGTGAAACCCCAACAACAGATCTCCTTTTCATTTCTTTTTTGGCCTTAGCTACAGTACATTTGCATATGTCTCTTACATTATACTTTGTTTCTAGAGATGAGCAAAACCTTTGTATGCTGACTGGGAGTAACTTTGATTTAGCTCTATACATTATTTGCATTATTTTGTAATATACCAGATCATTGAATTTCATAACATGTGATTTCATAAACAGTGGGGGAGTATGTGCATAGTAATCAACCTTATTAATAATCCGTATGGCTCGTTTCTGTAGGAGAACCTTTGCGTTAACAGTTGTTTTATATGTCGAGCCCCACGTCTTCTTTCATTTCTATTTATTTATTTTGTCATTTATCTTTCGTAACATGCCCAAAATAAGCAGCATTTAAGCAGCCAAAATCCCAAATGACAACCGGTGTTGAGTTAATGCAGTCACGCTAAATATGGATGTTATTTCTCATTTTTCTGGTTAATATAGTCATGCGTCATGGCTATGCTCGTCATCTTTCTGTAAAATCCATTTGGAGCTGCTTCTGTGCTCTTAAATATAGAAAACAAATGAAAGCAATGCACAAATTAACAGGACAGCTTGACAGTGTGATGGAGTCATAAACATTCTGGCAGCTTAAAACACGGTGAAGGGCCAGAAGAGGTTTGAAAATACACATTTAATCCCACTGCAGATGATTCTGGGTGTATGCAGACCAGGTTCTTGGTGTTGAAGCTGCTTCTACTAAAGGCTCAGGGCCTGTAGAAGAGTTCATTTTTCTTTGGAACTGCAGCGCAAGCGACGTGTTCTGAAAGAACTTTTATAAACTGGTTTCTCAAAAAGGCTAATGTGAACATGTAGGTCAGGGGATGGAATATTAGTATCTTTTCTGCTTTTGTGGCCATTTTCTGAAAAGAAACACTGATCACCAGACCAAGCACTGATCAGCTGTGCACGAGTAAAACCTCACATAGGAGATGAAAAAGTGTTTTTCTTTACTAATAAACAACATCAAACAATGCGGTTTCATTCAGCATACAAGCTGAAAAGATGACTAAAATCTAACTAAGCAGCCTTTTTACACGGTGTGTAAGCTGGGTACATGTCACTGAAGCAGTCCAATGGCTCAGTTACATCCGTAACTCTCGCTTTGGGTGCTGCATAAGAGTAAAACTGTTAACTTTTATAACTTTATGAAATGATGGTTGAGGTCATCTACCTGTCAGACATTAAGCTGATGCAAAAGTCTCTTTGACGGCTGCCTCAAATCATCTCTGACTCATCTCCATTCAAAGAGTGCCAGCGTCTCATGAAATACTGATAAAATAAGTATAAATAAGTCATTGTGGTGTCATCAGCTAGATCCGCCCCTCCTGATGGTCCTCTCCAGTCCTCGAAGTTACGACCTGCTTTGTTGTCAGATCAGTTTACAGCAGCGACTCTCATACTTCACCCACAAGTCCAAATATGGTCACTTCCTGTTTCAAGAACGCCAAGATGATGATGGTAAAGCGTGTGAAACTTGAGAACAGCATGGCACAAACAAATGTGTCATGTCGGTTCTTGTGGAAACATCCCAGCTGAGGACTATGTGTCATCAGCCTTCTATGTCTTCTATGTCACCCAATACAACCACGTCCAACTCTCTGGGTGTTATTTGTTCCCTGAAATGTACGTCAAACAGTCGCAGTGTTAAACTGATGTCTGGGGGTGTCCTGTGGTCTCTGGTTTCTGCAGGACTGCTGGTCATAGGGGATGCCTTTGGTCAACGATTCGTTCAGGCTCGTTTGGTGTGTTTCTTTTCTTCGTTTGAACTTGTTTGGCAGGTTTTGCAGATTACCGTTGTCTGGTCGGAGTCTGACTTTTTAAATCCAAACCAAAACCACACGATGAAATTCCGCTTCCCTCTTTGCGGCACTAATTCCTCCCTGGGTTCTGTTTCCATCGTGTTTTCCATCGTACTCTCCGCCAAGCTCCCCGCCTCTGCCATGTTGTTATTTGTTATTCATGCTTCCTTAGCGCTGCAGTAAATGGCTGTGTTCGAAACCGCATTCTACATACTACATACTACATACTTCCATACTGCATATTCATCGATCAGACAGTATGCAGAGCGTTTACCCACAATGCATTTCGCTCCTGCCCGAGCCGAAATCAGCCGGCCTGAAGCTGATTTCTCTTAAGCTCTAAACTCTGTAAACTTTAGCAACATTTGAAACATTTTCAGGAGAGAAAGTAGTCGTTTAGATCCCCAACGTGTTGAAAACCTGACAAAATACCGGCTGTTTACAATTTTGTTCCCACGAATTCAGCGCTACTAAAGCTAGCCGCAGTGAGCAACGCACTTCCGGTTATTTTCACAAAATAAAATACCCGTTGCCTTTTATCATAGGGAAAGCCATTACCATACAATTGGTGCTTTTGTTTTGAAAACAGGAAGTGAACCTACCCTCGTTGTAGCTAGCTTGAAACTGCCGTTTTGACAGGAAATGACGATCGGCGACGTCACGTTACGTTGCATCTTGGGTAGTTTGAGTATGAGTAGTAACCTCATGATGCATACCCAACATTTCAGAGAATGAAGTATGCATCCGGGGAACTTCTGCTTACTCAAACTCGCTTACTAACTCAAAAAGTTAGTATGAGTAGTAGGAGAAGTATGCGGTTTCGAAAATACAAAGTAGTAGCATTGCTGCAGTTACATTTAGCCTTCATTCATTGTTCATACAAACTGTAACAACGTGTAATTTTAAATTAAAAAAACCGACTATTTCTTATTTTTTTTTGTGGAAGCTGGAACCGTATTCATGAATAAACAAGAGAGATAAAGAAAGTCCCAAAAGAATGAAAGTTTTACCTGCTCATAGTCTTCCTGTAACTAATATATGCCGCAGGAATGGAGAAGATTAAAACTGTGGTCTTTGGAGGATTCATCTTACCTTCTCATTATAATTTAACCTCAGTGCGGTTTCGCTGCAACGTGATAGAGGTTTTCAGAAATCTCTTTGCTGCTTGAGGTCAAAAAGCTTCTCACAGAGAAAAACTCAAGTAGAAAATACTCAGAAACCAATTCTAAAATGCGCGTCAGAGCCTCAGTAAAGCGGTGACATTTGAACACACATCACTATGCTACAATAAGAGTCTTCACTGAAGACTTTCTGCCCTTTTCTGCACCTTTTCCCCATTCTTCTGCTCTCTCTCTGTCGGTTTCCTGTCCTTCCACACAGCACTTGTTCCTCGTCACCACTCCGTCTCCCCGTAAACAACAGGAACACTTGTCCTACATGGTGTCACTGAAGGGTTTCATTATAGCCCAGTCACGCTGATCTCTCTCACACAGGCAGGGTCCATCAGTGCGACACGTTAATAGTCCATGGCTTCGGGCTTTCCGAGTGGATTGTCTTTTTAATGCTCATAAAAACACACCAGCTCGGCTCTGCGTGTCTCCTCGACAAATACAGGCAGATGTTTTTGTACTTGTGAGGAAACTTATTGAAATAATGCAGTTCTTAGCCTTCTGCCCCAAAATGAATCTAAGGCCCAATGTTCAGGTTGTTCCAGATTAAAGGTGCAATAATGCAAGTAATATTGACACAAAATCAAATCAAATTAGACATATTTGTGAACAAAGCATGAAGAAATAGCAGGTAGGATGCCAGCATGCAAAATTAGAGGAATACAGTCTTTCTGCAGCAGCTTTACACGACATCCAAGGTCACGTTTATTTATTTTTTATATTTATATACCACCTTATAACAACCTGGGTTGACCAAGGTGCTTTACATGAATAAATAACAATAAAATTCAACAGATACATTTAACAAAGAAATTCAGCAAGAGATAAAATCAATTTACACACACAGACAACATTTGTTTCACCCAAGTCTGAAAGCCTGGGAGAAAAGGTGGGTTTTAAGAGATGTTTTAAAAATTTCAAGAGTTTCTGATGAACGAATATGCAGCAGTAACCCATTCCAAAGTTTAGGGGCAACCGCTGCAAAAGCTCGATCGCTCAACCTAGCGATGATGATAAGGCTTTCCTGGCCACGGCCACATCGTTCAGAGTTTGGAAAGGTTTCTTTAACTTTCACTTTTTATTTTTCTCACGACCACATACGTGGTATGGAGCACAAACACATATCAAACAACATTAACAAGCAAACGCAGCAAGCAGCGGGGCTGTAGGCTACATACTCATGTCGTAGAACAAATATGACAAAATAGAACAAAACACAACAAAGCAAAACAGAAATGCAGACAAACAAATAAATAAATAAATAACCCATATAATAAAGTCTCACTTAAACAAAGGGAGGACACACTTCAGGTAGGCACCTAACTTATGAATAACTCTTGTCTTATCTGACTGTAGTAACGAAATTAGTTTAAACATGGATGGGTGACTGACATAATATTTGGGGAGATATTTTTCTCTAAGTTGTACAATATCTGTATTTCTACACTGAAACAAAACATGGAATTCGTCGCCAAGCTGGCCATCGTCGCAAAGGTTCTCCATTATTTTTTCCCCCCATGTCTTAAGAGTAAGCTGGCCAAGTTTAAAGTCTGTAGCATTAAATCTGTAGGATGAGTTCGATCATATGCAAGGTGTGGAATCGGGCAAAAATGGCACCAAAACGCACCTTCCATCTAAAATGGCCGCCTTCCTGTGGACGTGGGACCATGGCGGCTTGAGACTTTTTTGTGCGTCTGGGCATGATGAATGAGTGTACCGAATTTTGTCATCCCACGCGAAACTAACCCCAATGCGGGGACCATTTTTAAATATCGAATGGGGGCGCTACAGAGTCAATGAGCGACTCCCAAAAATATAAAGTTCTGATCTTTTCATATCGTCGACTGGCAGGTGGCGCTCGCAAAATTTCAAGAGTTTTCGAGCACCTTTTGCAAAGAATAAGAATAATAGAGAAGAACTCCTACAGATAAAATAGAGTCCTTGCAGTTTCACTGCTCAGTCCCTAATTAAACCTATTTGTGAACAAAGCATGAAGAAATGGCAGGTAGGATGCCATCAAGCAAAATTAGAGGAATACAGTCTTTCTGCAGCAGCTTTACACGACATCCAAGGTGCATGTGGAGGAGAAAAAAATTGCAACTGTAGGTATACAACAACTGTCTTTACCAGCATATTTCAACCTCATTAAGGAGTTAAAGAAGTGGGTTGTGTGCGTAGTCACATGGCTTCAGGCCGGCCATTGTCCCAGGTTAGTAAAGAGCTGAGGAGAGAAGCCAGTGGGAGACACGGCTGACCTTCCAAAATCCTTCTGGATACAACAGGTATCTGCCCATAGGCTGATGACTAAACCCCTTATCTTAGTCTTGATCATGAATAATGAATGAATGAATGAATGAGTTTATTCAAAGGACAGCATGCAATACCATAAATCATTGCCATTTCATGAACAACAACAACAAGATGGTTACATCAGATTTAGCAGAAGTGCTATTTTCCATCCGTAGTCCTTAAAGGGGGATGGGGTAAGGAGTACAATTATTATCATTTTTTTCCTTTCTTTATTTAAAAAAACAACCTAATTACCAGTGGGTCTATTTTAATCATTCTAATTTGTTCATTTCCGAATTATACATTTTGATTAATATTTTATTTAAAAAAGTCTTTAAGAAGCCTGATTAAAAAAAACAACAACAAAAAAAACAATTATCAGTGGGATCATGTCCGTTTTAATAGTAGGTGCATTTTAATTTGTTTGGTGAAGTCTTTGATGTTTATGCAGGACTTTATGTGTTGGGGGAGTTCAAATTAAACCTAACTTTCAAACATCCCTTTGACACTGAAACAACGGGGCAGAATTTCCCCGAATTTTTTCCCAAACACGTGCCCACTACAATAGTGTCCAACCTTAATTTGTCTCTATTTACTCAGAGGGACACACGCATGCAAAGATCTGTGAAAACTGAAGACAGTTGAGAGCTATAGATGGAGATTAACACTGTCCTCAGTACAAAGTCGGCCCGCTCTGCATGTTTGTGTGCATCTAAGTAAATGGCTGTCCGCTCCGGTCACCGTGTTCCTCCATCAGTGTGTGCGCACGCTCGTATGTCGGGCCAGCTTATGTGTGTGGGTGTGTGTGTCCATTCATCCAGAAAATAAAGCCTTATTGAGGATGAAATGGGATTTTTAATTGGCTGAGCCTCAGCCTAACGGCGCCACGTGGAACCTCACGGCCTCTTGTACAATGCCGCCGACACCCGCGCACTCTCCCTCGCACGTGCACACACGTACTGAAGAAGTCACACATTCACACGGGCTGCATCTCCATGTCAGGGAGTATTGATTAGACCATTTAGTCCAAATAGAAGAGAACATTGGCCCTCATCAGGGAGACCTCCCTAACAGGCTCATTTACACACACAAAACACATCAGCAACAGCCGACACATACGCTTACTCTCCCTGATGCAACCCTCCTTTGCTTTTTCCATCCCGTTAAAAATGCATGGACGAACCTCTCCTCCTCCACACGCACATGCAGACTGTGATGAGGCTGTTAAAAGGTTGCGTCCATGTCTGACAGGGCCTCTAAGAGCCCTGCATCGATTTCCCCTGTGATCTCACCGTCTATGACAGCGAGGAAGCAAAGCCACGCCTAGAGGGTGCGAGATCGGAGGTCAGCTAATACAGCAAGGCACTACACTGGAAAAAATGCCCCTCCAAAACTAAGTAAAAAAACAACAAATACAAGACGTTTTTGCTTGAAATGAACAAAAAAATCTGCCAATGGAACTAGTGAAAATCGGCTTGTCAAGATTTCTTGAAATAAGATTTTTTAATTTTTGAGTTAAAAGTGATCTTGAAATTAACTTAAAAACCTCTTCAAATGGGAAAAAAAAGCTTGTTTCATGTGAAATATGACTCAAAACAAGATGTTTTCAAGACTTTTTCATTTAACAAGATATTCAAGATGTAATGTATTAAAACAAGTCCCTATATCTGGCTGAAATGGTACTTGTTAGGCAGTTGTGTCTTATATTAAGTGTAATGAGATACTCAATGAGACAAATATACTTGGTAAGATTCAGATTTTTTCCAGTGTAATATGAAGGGTTCCAATCCCACCTCTGCAGGAATATTCTTCTCCTTCCCAGAGGTGGTTAGTAACGAGTTACATTTACTTGAGTATATTTTTGAAAAAATTATACTTCTAGGAGTAGTTTTAAATCCCTATACTTTTTCCTTTTCCTTGAGTAGATGTGTGCAGCAGAAACTGTCCTCTTACTCCGCTACATTAGGCTACAATGAGCTGGTTACTTTTCTTCTTACCTCTTTGGTATTCTACGCCTCATTATTTTTATCCCGTACGCCTCATTTTAATGTTTTATTCTGACAGAGAGAGAGACTTCCCCCAAAGGCTCTACCACCTGACTGTGTTCCACCAATCAGACGCAGCCGTGCAGTCTGGTCACGTGACCGTACTCAATCTCAGCGGCGGGACGGGTTAGCTTTAGCATTAGCAGTCGTAGCAAACAAACAAAGAAACAGATGAAAAATGTCAGAACCAACGGTGGGAAATGAAGACGCAGACGAGGCCTCATACTGAAAGCATGTTTACCTTACAAAGAGTGAGAAACAGCAGCTACATTATGTGTCTTCTGTGTCAACCAAAACAAACGCACATTTCAGCAGAAACTCAACATCTAACTTGAGGAAACATGTAGCGCTAAGTTTCCTAAACTCGTTTTTTCCCCCATGGATAGGTGAATGTTTGTTTTTTAGGTTACATATGGGTTACATATGTTTTAAACATTTCCTAAGTCTCTTTTATTTTTTTATTGGAATACTTGAATTTACCTGGATTATTTTAATTTAAGCTATTTTGTAATCAATTAATTAATTAATTTTAATTTATTTTATCAATTGGATGAACTTTAATTTGCCTAAAGATGATTATTTAGTATTTTTGTCTGTCTGATTGAATGCTTGTGTTAACAAATAAATCAGACGTTACTCAACAGTTACTCAGTTCTTGAGTAGTTTTTTCACCAAGCACTTTTTTAATTTACTCAAGTAATTATTGGGATGACTACTTTTTACTTTTTACTAACAGTACTTTTACTTGAGTACAGTTTTTGGCTGCTCCACCCACCTCTGCTCCATCCTCGTGCTTCTGCAGCTTTGAATGAGAGAGTGTGGGTATTTATAGGGGGGGCGCCGAAGGTTGTGTGTTTAACTGATCGTCACAGATGGGGAGTGTGAAACTTGAATAAATACACCGTCTTATCTGATCTGTTGCCCTGAAAAGAATCCTTTTCAGCACACAAAGAGGAGGATTTCAGTTTAGTTGAAAAAATGATCCGTCGGCTCCGTGGCTTCATATTTACGATGAAATGTATCAAACTGCATGCAGTGTATAACATTTGAATGCATGAAAAAATAGTCACCAGGGAAGTTGCAAAGAATCAAAACTGCTCGTCAGAGGTGGGATTCAACTTGTAACTGTACTATTTTTCCTCGTATTTGAGTAGATGCAACAGTAAAGGTTTTTACTGACTGAATTCATTTTTACATTTATATTTACAAGGATAGGTGTGTAGTATGTATTTATTTTTGTGATTATAAATGTATTTAGATATTTAGGAAGTGTATATATGGCATATATTTATATAGGTGTGTTGTAGTTAGGATATTTACAAACTGAAGAGTAGTTAAAAAGGGGTGGGAAACTAAAAAAGTATTGTACTTCTTCCCATTCCTTTTTCCAACAATCTGCGGTGTTTTGTTATGTATAAGCACTTTAGGTGATTGAATTTTATTTTTTATTTTTTTTATTTCTCTTTTTCTTTCTTTTGTATGTACAAATAGTTACATACATTTTATTTTTTATATATGTTTGAAAATAAGACTCTATCAATAAAATCTAAATCTATCAATTATACATTATTTAGATGCTTTTTGTTGTTGTAAAGGATATGTTTAAGTGTAGAAGCGTGTGTTAGTTAAATTCCATTACATACATCTAAAATAGCCACCTTTGACGTATGTTTTGGTCATTGTACAGTTATTATGATCTCAGTTTCAAAAATTTGGGATGTAAAGTGTTAATTAAGATAGAATCCAATAATTTGCTCATTCAAACTCAAAAAGCTAGACATTTATCGTATTTCATTCAAATATTAGCTCATGTTGAATTTGATGGGAGCAACAGACCTCTGAAAAGATGGACCGTGTTTACTACTGTGCAGCATCGCCTCTTCTTTCACAGTCAAACTGTAAACGAGTCCTGAGGAGAATATATTCTAACCTCGTTGGCGTGTGTAAAAGAAATTACAAGCTGATGCGAGGCATCATCTACAAAACAAGATGGATGGATAGAAATTGCACAATACAGAACATTTTGACAAAAAAGATTTATCCTAGAAGAAATAATGTTGAGAGGAATGTGGTCATGTGGAGAAAAGGCAGTCCAAATCTTGTGTGTTTGTCTTGAATTTTCTGTTTTGAGGCTGTTTTTGTCATGAAAAAGCAATTTAAGATGAAGCATTATATATGTAAAAAGGATTTGTCATCACGTCATGTGAACGCCGTGCTGTGGTGAAGTTTTTTAAATCTTTTTTAATCTTTTTTATGCAGCCTTTTGGTCTTAAAATTCTGTCAAATGTGGTACATTTTTGAGCCGTTTACACGTGTAAACACGGGTGAGATTAGAGGTTATGAAGCACTCTAAAAAGCAGCTGGTTTGTGTTTGTGTTCAGGCCTGATCAGGTCCAGAGTGCGAGGTGCTGACGCTGCGAGGGCCAGAGTCCTGACCTTCCTGGACAGCCACTGTGAGGTGAACAAAGACTGGCTGCCCCCCCTGCTGCAGAGGATCAAACAGGTAGACCACATCAATGCATATCTAACAAGGTAGAGAAGAGAATCAGCTCACTTTGCTCTAATTTGAAGATGAATTCTGGAAAAAATCCCATAAATGTTAGACTTTTTTTTCATTTTGACTGTTTGTTCATTTGTTTTTATCAGATGAAGTAGAGGAAATAAAAGTTGAGTCAGATTGAGATCTGAGAGCATGTAACTGAGTTGATGTTTCCAGGAGAAAAGTTTGGACAGCCTTTGTTCTTTGGAGAGATGTGATGTTAAAGGGATAGTTCGCCTCTTTTGACATGATGCTGAATGACATCCCATATTAGCAACATCATTTATGAACATCTTCTTACCCCCTGCTGCGTCCTGTGAGCAGAGTTCCAGCCTCGTTTTGGTGTTGATGAAGGTAGTCCAGCTAGTTGGCTGCGGTTTAAAAAATAAAGCGTTTTGCTTCTTAAAACAATATGCGTTCAAAAGAGTAATACATTTGCATCACAAAATCGTTCTCCAGGAAAAAGTCAGACCTTACAATCGCTTGGCCCTATTTTTGCCTCCCATATCAATGCGTTCAGCCACCTGCCGACAGCCGCACCTGTTACGTTGTTTGCTGTTCGGTCTGCACAGCAGGCAGTGATATGAAGGGAGAGAAAATAGGGCCAAGAGATTGTGAGGTCTGACTTTTTCCTGGAGAACCATTTGTGATGCAAATGTATTACTCTGTTGAACACATATTGTTTTGAGAAGCAAAACGCTTTATTTTTTAAACCCCAGCCAACTAGCCGGACTACCTTCATCAACACCAAAATGAGGCTGGAACTCTGCTCACAGGACGCAGCAGGGGGTAAGAAAATGTTCATAAATGATGTTGCTGATATGGGATGTCATACAGCTTCATGTCAAAAGAGGCGAACTATCCCTTTAACACGCAGCATCTCCAAACCTCATTCAGATTGAAAGTAGCCAGAATGCCCTCCTGTGCATTTACTGCGGAGGTGATGGCTGCCATCTTCTCTGCAATAGAAAAACCTTTTTAGCGTTAATTTGTCTGTGACGACTTCGGTGGCCAAAGTGAAATGGCACCATGAGAGAAACTAGCTGTTGGTGTGATGGCTCCACATCCTCTTTTCCTCTGTTTTATGAAATCTTGACGTCTCCTCCATTGTCTCCTGCTTTGTCCTCTTCTGTCACTTGTTGCCACTTCATCCACTTTTCTTTCTTGTTCTTTTGTCACCTTGCTCGACTAACCCCCCCCTACCCTTCGTCTCCACAGCTTCACACATTTTTGCCTCTTACTCTTTACTCTAATCTAACCGCTTCTTATTCCCCCCCTGACAATAAACTGCTTATTTCCACATTTTTATCTTTTTTTCTTCCCCACGCGTCTTCTTTCATCTTCCCCTTGTCTCTGTCCTCCCACTTTCTCCTCCCCAGCACCCATTCCCCTCCTCTCCAGCATGCTTTTATACCCATTTTTATCACAATTTTTGGACCTCTTTTCATCTCCTCACTCTTCCCACACCCTTCCTCCTCTCTGTTCCTAATCTTTTTTTTCCACATCTGTCCTCCACTACATCAATTCATCAAGTCAACAGATCTTTTGCTGGTATTAAAGACCTTTGATCTCAGTCTGCAAAGAAGAAATCAATAAGTAAATCCACCAGAGAGTCTAATCTGTTTCTGCTGCAACACCAGCATCATACATATTCATTGTCACGGTCCGTGTGTGTGTTCTCATGCATAAGGGTCATCCATCACTGTCTGTCTCGTTACTGTATAGTCATATATTTAGATTTAAATGTATGTGGTATTGATTGAGGTTAATACACACACACACCTTAAAATCACATCACCCTGCACATAATTGTCTGTCTTAGAGAGCTGATGTCCTGCCAAACGTTTAGATTTAGTTCTATTCTTATTGTTTTGATGCTTTATTATGTTTGACCATAAACTTTTATGTTTTAATTTAAGCCAATAATTCTCAAACTTTTCTGTCATGTCCATATTCAGGAGCAGAAAATATTTAATGCTGAGTGGACATATGTGCTCTGTTGCAGTTGGATGCTGAAAGACAAATTTAATCATTCTTTACCCAAAAAAACCGATTTTATTGCAATATTATTGTAAGAATGGAAAAACGAACAGCGTTCTCATTTAAATAAGTTTTTTTCACCGCTCACTGACTCTCCGCAGCGTTGAGTTCAGCCATTTTATTAAATGGTTTTTCATGCCTTCCTCACAGCACCTGGACAACAAATGTGTGTAATCACTCAGCAGCTAACGACGTTCTGTTTAGAATTAATATATTTTCCACTGCATACCAAATAGATGAAGGTAACCGGCGTTTGTTTAGCAGCTCTGCTTAATTGCTTGTTGCATTTGCATTGTGTGATAAGTTTAAAAGCAGTTTTAAAAAAGGAAAAATGATTCATGCTGCAAGTGAGTCTCATGGTAAACATTTTGGTTTCTCTTTATGAAATCGCCAATTCTTACTAGTCGTTGTAGTTGTATCTATCGATCTCTGATTTCTCTTAAAAGCTATTTGTCATCTCAGACTCTGCAGGCCTCAGTCAGCATGTTAAAGGTTAAAGGTCATGACAGCACAGTTAGAAACAGACTGAACAGGTGTGGCTTGTGTGGAAGGGCTGCAGGAGAAAGCCTCTTCTCTCTAAAAAGAACATGGCAGCACAGCTTAGGTTTGCAAAGCTGCATCTGAACAAACCACAAGACTTCTGGAACAATGTCCTTTGGACAGAGCAGACCAAAGTGGAGATTTTTGCTCATAATGTACAGCAGCACGTTTGGAGGAAACCAAACACAGCATATCAGCACAAACACCTCACACCAGCTGTCAAGCACGGTGGTGGAGGGCTGATGATCTGGGCTGGTTCTGCAGCCACAGGACCTGGGCACCTCGCAGCCACTGAGTCCACCATGAACTCCTCTGGATACCAAAGTGTATGAGCTGAAGCAGCGCCGGAAAGCAGAGTGGGGCTACAATCCTGAGACGTACACATTTAGAACTGACACAGGGTGTACTTTCTTTATCACATGACTACTTGTTTCCAATAGTACGGCTCACTTTAAAGGATGAACACATTCTAAATCTATCCTTTGCACACATGGGACTGTATTGATTTCCTTTCTGTCCCCATACGTACATCCTTAGAACTGACAGAGGGTGATGCTGAGTGTTTCTGTTGTCGGTTTGCTGTTGCACCTCCGTCACCAAGTTTTCATTTCAGGTTAGGAGGAAAAGAAATGGATCAAATTAAGAAGCTGCTCCGGGAGTGATTTGAAAATAACGTTCAACCAATTACATCAGCGGTGTCGCGCATGCTTCACCCTGACTGCTGCACAGTGTCATTACCCTAACAGCTATTAAAGCAAGCACAGTGCTTTGCTGGAGCTGTCGGGGGATGCAGCCCGCATCCCCTTGCACTGACCCTGCAGCTAATGGTCCAGAACCGCTCCACCTGCTCTGTAATATCACCGGCTGAGGGCGCATCCAGCCGTTTGACCAAACTAATAGAGGGACACTCCATGATTTAACAAGCAGCTCAACTCGGGCAGTTTTAGTGTGTGTGTACGTGGGAAAGATTTTGTACTTTTATCCTTGTAAAGAGCAAATGGTGCCATCAAAGGTGGAAATATGAGGGTAATCGAGTACAGACGTTGTGGCAGCTCTGCCTTTAAAAGGATTTAGGATTCTGTGTAAGGGTTAAGGGGGCAATAACTAAGCTAAATCCCGAGGAGTTGTATGGCTCAATGGATGATAACACAAGACTGGGAGATATCGGAAATTGTTCTCTTAAGATTTGATATTTTTATGCTTTCTTTGTTCGGTGTGGTAATTAAGACAACAGTGCTGCTCTGTTTCACAGCTGCACTTCTTTTGTTGTCTTTTTAATGTTATTTCGGAGTGAAGTTCTACAGTTTTTTTAAACTTCCCTGCTATCACAAGCCAAGCTTTTACCCTTGTATCCTATCCAAGGAATTGTGTCTTAATTCAATCTTTTCTTTGATGTGTTTGACCCCTCGACACATGTGTAGTGGAACCATTAGGATGATGTTTCATAGTGTGCAGGTCAAAGTGACTCCAAGCTCTTAAAATAATCTCATTACATCTCATCCTTCATTCTACTTTCCCAAATAAAATCCCAACGGATGGAACACATTCTGCCCGTGGATGTTTTTTTTTGTTGAATTAACATCTAAAAACAGAGTTAAAAACCTGATGAAATGATAAAAAAAAATAGCTTTTCATTTCATTTTGTTCCATGTTCATCAACCTTTGCTGTCATCCTCATTTTTTCTCTGTTACGTCTTGATTCCTCGCGGCCCAGCAGTCGGACGTTAATGCCAGTAAAATGAATATAATGTGGTGGAATGGAAGAGAACAGAGATAGTGGTCACTCTCACCTCACTAAAATGTGCTGTTTGCATGATTGCTGCTGAATGGCTGGGATTCCTTTTTACTGTAGTGCAGCATAATGACCTTGGAATATGCAGTCAGTTTCACACACAGATGAACACACACTGGACTGAAAAGCTCATTTATTGGCAGAGAATTGGATGATCTGTAGGAGCACGTTCTGCTCTTTTTCTTCTTTATTTCTTTTCCTACCGTTTTTTTCATGTGTTTTTCAGCTATTTTATCTCCTTTAAACCCTTAAACCTTTCATTAATGTGTGTTTTCTTCTTTTTTTTTCATGTGTCCAGGACCCAACTTGTGTAGTCAGCCCTGTCATCGACATCATCAACATGGACACCTTCGCCTACGTAGCAGCCTCTGCTGATCTCCGTGGAGGTATGGAAACGCTTCCATCCACCTGCCCTAAGACAGATAGAGATGCCTCCGAGGCGCCTTTGGGGTATCATCTGATGACGGCGAGAAACCCAGAGGGTGTCTGATTTATGTGGAGGCCCATCATGAGGAGTTCATGAACCCGCTCTCTCTGCTGTGAAGTTCAAACGCCTTTGAAATATCTCTCTTCTCGCTTTCTAACACTCTCAAGGTTCTTATTACCTCTCGCTGGATGCCTGGGGGTGCCTGAATAGTTTATTTCCTTGAGTATGATCTTATCTTTGGAACATACACTTCCAGTCGAGAGTTTAAACTCGCCTACAAATGATTGTATTTTTCTATATTTCAACTATTTTCGATATTTTGGAACGATACTAAAGACCTCCACACCATGTGAAATAAGACATACTGTTTGCATTTTTACAGCTTTAATGAGGAATTCAATTGGAATGTTCCAACAGTCTTCAAGGAGTTCACAGATACATATATATATAGATATTTATATATCTATAAATATGCAATTCTATGGCAATACATCCCTGCTGTTGTGGCCCAGATATCTATTATAGGAAACCAACTGGTTTTCCATATATTGTTGTACAAAATCCAGATCTTTTAGTGAGTTTTCTTGCATGTTAAGTAAAAACATTTGTTTTCCACAGCCAAATCTGTTTAGCTCAGTTATATTTTACTTCCAGGACAACAGCAATGCTCGGAAACGTTTTGCAGCATTTTTGCAACCTTCCCTGCTTGAGATCTCTAGTTATCGGCCCTGATGAGAACATAACACCTGGATAACCACGCAAATTTCCAATAAGGGGGCTGCAGTTGGGGCTACAATAGTGGGCTCACAGAAACGTATTTTCATTAGCTGTAATGGCTCATATGGAGGTTCTGAAGCTAACGGCAACAACTTGTGGAAATAAAGAGAGAAGATTGATGGATTCTCAGTCCTGCTGTATCCACAGCCCAGTCATTAATGACAAACCAGCCTGATTATCTCATCTGTAACAGCTTCCTTTCGTGTTGTTGTAGATGCAAGCTTGTCCCCTGGAAGGTAGTAGGGATGTGAGTGGTTATCGGACCGGCTCTGAATACACCGTGGCCCACGAGACACAACATAAGCACAAAAAATACTAACCTGGTTACTAAAGTACCAAAACTTAAGAGTTTACATACAACAGCTGCTTGGTTTGGGTAGAAAAAGGTGAGGATTTGGCTTAAGTTACAGGAAAAAAGCTGCCAAAATGTATTCGATGCATTAAAGTCCAACTGCCCTTATGGTTTGTGACATGTTGAGAGTAGGATCATGCTCAGATGACTCCATAACTGTCCATGAGTGCACTGAGCATCACTAATAATCATGCAGAACAGTAACTCTGGGAGCAACTCTTCTTCTCAGCTTGACAATATTCCATAGTTACAGCTGAGTTGAGACTTAATGGCCTGAAAATGATTCCGAACAACACACATCTGTGTTTTGTCTCATCTCCTTCTGTCATCACTCAATTTTTCTGAAGCCAATCTCTCCTAAGAGCTTCATAGCTCCTCTCTCATTCCATTAGCCTGCCTTATCCCCGTCTTCTTCACTTGGTAACGGCGATCAATGCCAGTCGATGCCGATAATAGCTCTGTCCATCCCAGCCGCAAATTTACCCTCAAACACACTCAAAGGGAATCTATGACAGTTGCATAAAGGCATTGTAATTATAGATGAAACGGTCACTGGTAACAGAAAAAAGATGCTTATTAGATGGACTTTCATTCATCCGACGCTCACGTTTGAGACACAGTGACAGATCTACACACACCCTTTGAAACGTGCACAGACATTCTCACGTGCACATACACAAAAGTGAGTGCTATGGCAGCAATTCCTTTGCAAGCACACACACACTTACACCAGCCAACACACAGTTCAAACGCTTTTTTTACTTGCATGTTTATTAGGTTCACCCAATATTTGACTATATTATAAAAACACATTTCCATATGATTATTTTATAGAGGGATTTAGGTCATTTCTGCAACTTATTTCCTTAAATTTTCCTTTTTTTTTTCCTCTTTGAACTGTGCTTTGTGAATAGATTTTCTTTGCCTAGATTCACTTCAGAGGTCAGACGCTTTGTCTGATCCCCCAAATATCATCCTTTCGCGTCAAGTAAATGTGCTAAAAAAGTGGCAGAATGACATATTAGCCTTTGAAAGGCTAATTTTCAAGAGGCCTTGAAACTAACTGCTTAGAAATACAGAAAGATAAGCTGGGAAATGAGCAAGACTGCTGGTACATGTGTGTTTTACTGGCATATACAGCAGTGTCGTCAAGTCTTGAATAAAAGAACTGAAAGGGGTCGAGGAATGAGCTCTGCGGTACGCCACATGTAACGTGAGCTGGTTGAAGGAAGTTGTTTTCTGTGTTAAAGAGGATTTTCTGTATTTCCAACCCAGGATTAAGCAATGCAGGCAGATGGTGCGAGCTAAAATGAATTAGTCCTACTTGACATTGCAAACACAAACAACATATAATGCAACTCTATTTATCCTGATATATAGTTTGCAGTTTATAAGAGAAAAGGTAAAGAATGCTTATGCTGTTCTGTGTTGCTTCCCCAGGTTTTGATTGGAGTCTTCATTTTAAGTGGGAGCAGTTGTCGTCCGAACAGAGAGCTCGCCGAACCGACCCAACGCAGCCGATCAAGTAATGCAGTCGAAACACACGAACACCTACATATTTAAGACTTGTGCATCCTCCAGAAAAGACAGCATGAGCACACGGTACAATAGGAATACAAAGACAAATAGATATCCTGTTGTTGAAAATGGGGCTAAAGCTCTCAGCTTACACTGTTTTCCCCCCTGATTCAGTCCAGGATAAGTGGCAGAAACCGGGTCGATGGATGAAGGAAGTGACAAAGTGATAACAGTTTTACACTGATTTCAAGCTGGAGTTGGTTCATAACATCTAAATGCTCTATTTGTCCAACCATTCACCAAATATGGAACATATTCAACATTTAAATAAGTAAATACTTGAAAAATGTGCTGGTGAATGTTGTTGTGGGCATTTAACCCTGATCTTCAAGTCCCATTTTCAAGCTTGAGTGGAGAGTTTTAATTACTTCTAAATGTGGACTGTTAATGTGTGCAAGTGGGCATAAATGTGTGTGTGTACACAAGTTTTACTCAGGAGTCTCTGCTGGGAATTAAAAGTATTTCACTTCCAGAATGAGCAGAATCGCCACCAAAAATAGAGTTTTGTCAACAAAAGTAATTAAATTCAGTTATAATCCGCGAATGAGTGACAAAACGGAGGCTCAGAGACAGGATGGGGAACAAATAAATATTTTACCAAGCCTAAATCAAAGCGAACGGGGACTGCAAGACTCCTATATAAAATGAAGCAGTAGTGTTGGTATATAAACTGAGGAGAGCAACCACAGAGTTTCATTATTAATTAATACATTTTATTGATGGTGCACTCTTCATCAGGGATCTCAGAGGTTAGAGCAACAAGTTAAAAGCACAATAAAGAAAAATAATAATCAGCCATCGAAGGCCTTTTATATATTAAAAGGCTTTAAAAGAGTCCAGACTCTGGGAGACTGTTCCATAGGCGAGGAGCAGAAATCTCGGTCTGCCGTGGTGGAGAGCTGCCTGCAGATCTGAGGGTGCTGGTGGAGGATTGTGGAGGATTGTGGAGGATGAGTTCTTGTAAGTAAAGCCTCTAGCATGGTTGCCGCGTTGGCTCGCGCGAGCAGTGTTGATGACGTCACGATTTCGTGGCGGCTATTTATAGTGGCGATAGTCATTACGCCAGTAGTTGCAATCTTCTCCGTCACAGAGGTGTCGCTGCACTGGAAAAAATCAAAGTCTTACCAAGTATATTTGTCTAATTTCTAGTCCAAATATCTCATTACACTTAATATAAGACAAAACTGCCTAACAAGTACCATTTCAGCCAGATATAGGGACTTGTTTGAAGACAATACATCTGGAATATCTTGTTAAATGAAAAAAACTTGAAAACAAATTGTTTTGAGTCAAATATCATATGAAACAAGCTTTGTTTTACATTTGAAGAGGTTTTTAAGCTAATTTCAAGATCACTTTTAACTCAAAAGTCCTAAATATCACATTTTATTTCAAGCAAAAGCGTCTTGTATTTGTTGTTTTTTTAAACTTATTTTTGGAGGGGCATTTTTTCCAGTGTGCTCCGTACTACTCCGTTACTACTCTGCAACGATGAAAGTTGAGAAGAAAACGATGTCACCGTCATCAATGATACTGCTGATAGTAAAAAAGGCGACAGAAGAGAAAGATTATTTACATAATAGCTGATGAGGACTTTTGACCTATTCCAGCTCTAAAGTTAACAGAAGTCACAGTCTGGTAGTGCAATTTAGTAATTACCAAAACAAGAAGTGGCTCGTGTCTGTGGGGGTGGGGCAACAGATGTTAGTATCCAGACTAATAAAAGCACCATCACACAAGCTGTGCATTCACTCGGGTGCAAGATGGTGACAAGAGAGCAGGGCTGAAAATGCAAAACAGCAGAACACACAAACCAGCACGGTGTGAGCGTGCACGGTGTGAGCGTGCACGGTGTGAGCGTGCACGGTGTGAGCGTGCACGCCAAGCACCAGTGACCACAGAGGAGTACAAAGAGATTGTTAAGAGATAAACAGCAGCTTATCAAATGCAAGTCACATTTCCTTATTTAGATGAAGGGAAAATGTGTCGTTGTTGAGCAGGTTTTTTACCTTTTAACTTGCACTCGTTTGCATCCCAACAGGGATCTTAATCAATCAAACGTTATAGGTTTTGTGCTGATAGATCAAAGTTAATGAAAAACTGTCTGTGTTAGTTTAACTCTAACAGTTAACTTCAGCCCACACAGTCACGACGCTCCCCAACGAGCCTTTACAGTGTGTCCATTTAAAATCCAAAGCTCTGAAACTCGTGTTTCATAAACATCCGAATATGGCAGAAGGGACACACAATCAAAGACTGTTGAAAGACTCGAAAGATGATTTATGCATCTGCAAAATCAAATTGGTGCGCCGAGGTGGCCCAGTGCTGCCAAAATGAAAAATGATGCATGTCCTTTCTGCAGCAATCAGTAACAAATGCGCCGCCCCGCTTTGACCTATTATTGCTGGAGTGACCTCTGCAGGGTGTTGGAAAGCTTAATCTGCTGAAAAATTACACAGTGCCTAATCATTGATGCCTGACACACGATTTGCTCTGGAGATTTGAGCAAAAAAAGAAAAAAAAAGACAGAAAAAGGGACCGAAGCACAAACACACACATTTATTAATAATAAACAATAAATATAATAAAGCTTTATTAGTTAGTAGTAGTATTTTTACTAGAATTGGTATTATTATTGTTGTTGTTAATATACAATCATTGTAAACATTTATAATTTTTTTGAGCTACTTGACTAATTTAAATTTCCCCCATTGGGGGATAAATAAAGTATTTTTCTATTTCTATTTCTATTTCTAAACTTTGGAACTTTTCCTTTTTGGTGAGTCAGATTGATGTCCAGAACCCAGATTTACTCTTAAAGCAGAGTCTGCTTCTGCTTCTCTGTGACAGTCTGTGTCCACCTGGATGTCTATCTGTGTCACGTCAACCTGCCAAGGCTGGACTGAGTCACCATGTCTATTCTGGTGAAGACAGTCTTTCACGTAGCTTCTAACAATAGCCATGACGTCTTATGCCCTATAGCTATCAACAAGCATCCAGTTACGAGTTTTTTTTTTACCTCCAAGATCAACAAAAATGGAAAATAAAGAGATAAATCCACAGATTATTGTGGGGTATAAACAGCATAATTCTTCTCTTGACTTTTGCTCAGTCTGAATTCCCTAATTATTGTCACTGTGAATAGAATTATAGGTTAAAATCAAATTAAATCAATAAAAGGTAGAGGGGGTAATATTCTGATTTAAAAAAACTTGCAATTTTGTTGATTTAAGCAGAGAAAAAAGGGGGGGAAAGCAGTAAAATAGTAGGTTTTAGGATGAGGACGACCACATTAAATGACACTTATCGTATACCTTGAGGTTCAGGAATAAGGATATACTCATCAGACTTTAGAAAGTTAAGTGGAAGGTAAATCTTTGATCCTGACACTTGCTTCTTAGCGACCATGGCTGCATCCTATACACTGGTAAAAATGCCCCTCCAAAAATAAGTAAGAAAAACAACAAATACAAGACGTTTTTGCTTGAAATAAGCAAAAAAATCTGCCAATGGAACTAGTGAAAATCTGCTTATCAAGATTTCTTGAAATAAGATGTGATATTTGGGACTTTTGAGATAAAAGTGATCTTGAAATTAGCTTAAAAACCTCTTCAAATGTCAAAAAGCTTGTTTCATATGATATGTGACTCAAAACAATTTGTTTTCAAGATTTTTCATTCAACAAGATATTCAAGATGTATTGTCTTCAAACAAGTTCCTATATCTGGCTGAAATGGTACTTGTTAGGCAGTTGTGTCTTATATTAAAGTGATAGTTCAGAGTAGATTCAACCTGGGGTCATTTGAACCGTGACATCCAGCCAAGTAGCCCACCCGAAGTTTTTTCGATATTAGCTGAACATCAGCTGAGTTACTGAGTTATCCCGAATAGCTTAGTACAAGCGCTAACGGACCCTGGCAGTATCTCAAAAATTACCACACTAAAATCACATGCCATGACACCAAACTTCTACAGTAGTACAAATATGGTCTGTACTCACAAAACGATGCATTTGGAAGTTTGTACATAGTCCAGGAGTTTATTATTATCAACACAAGCCTGATAGCTTCTCTGCAGCTAAAGCTGCGTCGACGTCACTTCCTTGATCTGGGAACTTCAAAGTAAGATGAGGGTTGATCTACTACTGTAGACAACAAAGTATATGCTATATTCTACATGAATTTTTATGTTGTAGAGTTGTGAATTTTTTTTATCAATGGAGAAATTGAGCAGCCTTGCTTTGTTGTCTACAGTAGTAGATCAACAGATCTACTAAAAAGAGCATATGTTAATATTTTTTTCCACTTTTTTTTTTCTATAAATCTTTTATTTCCACTTCAGTTCTGATCATAACTACCAAGTTTTCAATTATTTTCAAAAATTTAACCCTTTAAATACTGGTTTATATGATGTAAACACCAATTTCTGTTAAAAAAAAAACACAAAACTGCTATATTTTTAATATATAGAATGCAAAGTGGAATTGTTGAGCGGGGATAATTATGGTCTGGGATATGTCAATGATCAGCAACAACATTGATTTTTAGGGATTTTTAATTTTTTTGCTATGTCTGATTTAAAAAAAAAAAAAAAAATCTCCTTAATTTCTGAAAAGGGACATTTTTGTCCCCTTTTTAAAACAACCTAAAAACATCATATATTAATATTTTTCTCCACTTTTTTTTCCATAAATCTTTTATTCCACTTCAGTTCTGATCGTAACAACCAAGTTTTCAATTATTCAATTATATTAATAAATGATGTTTTTAGGTTGTTTTAAAAGGGGACAAAAATGTCCCTTTTCAGAAATTAAGGAGATTTTTTTCTACACATGAAAAATTGCATTGTATATGATGTGTGTTTGAAATTGCAAAAAATAGGCAAAAATGCACAACTGGACCAAATATGATGAGTATCACTATCTACAGTGTGAAATTAGAGGAGAAAGTACACCCCAAGTGGACAAAAATGTCCCCTATCAGGGATTAGGGTTAAAGGGCATTTCCCAATCCCTGTTTGTCTGTAGAGTCTTTGGTAAAAATCAAGATTTTCTCTTTTCTCATCACGATCACTTTATTTTTCTTTAAAACGGGTTTAACACAAAAAAATTCCTAATATCGCTTCATAACTGCTGTGCCCTATTACGCCGTCTAATCATCTTTGAAAGCCTTGATGTAACACATCTCCAGCAGATCAGTCCTCACAAAGACGGAGAGCTCACAGACACACAAATATGTATCAGTCTTGTCTCATTTAATTTATTTGCTGAGTTATTTAACGCTGTTTATTCAGCCGCTTTCTTCATACAATTTCACATTCTTTTTAAATATACAAGGATAAATTGAGCTTGTAAAAGGGTTTCATGTCATTTTCCCCAAATACAGACGCACTAAGACACACACTGAGTGCTCTCTGCAGGATGATTGTTATTGATAAGCAGGACGGACGTGATGGCGCTTCTTGGCCTTCAGCTCTTCCCTCCGTCCACATCGCACTGGAAAAAAATGCCCCTCCAAAAATAAGTAAAAAAACAACAAATATAAGACGTTTTTGCTTGAAATAAGCATAAAAATATGCCAATGGAACTAGTGAAAATCGGCTTGTCAAGATTTCTTAAAATAAAATATGTTATTTAGGACTTTTGAGATAAAAGTGATCTTGAAATTAGCTTAAAAACCTCTTCAAATTAAAAAAAAAAGCTTGTTTCATGTGATATGTGACTCAAAACAATTTGTTTAAGACTTTTTCACTTAACAAGATATTCCAGATGTATTGTATTAAAACAAGTCCCTATATCTGGCTGACATGGTACTTGTTAGGCAGTTGTGTCTTATATCAAGTGTAATGAGATACTCAATGAGAAAAATATACTTGGTAAGATTTAGAATTTTTCCAGTGCGTGATTCAGGCTGTTTCTGCCTGATTGTCAAATGGGCTCATGTGTGTGTAAACAGCAAACAAACAGGCTTATGTCCAAAAAAACCCACCACAAATTGTCTTCTTGAGTAGATCAGATGAGATTAGGGAGAAATTAAAGCACAATTGTTCAACTTATTCCCATTTCTGTCTTTCATGGAGTCTCATCACAACCCTTTTTTTGGAAATGTGGTCTTGATGAAGCTTGAATTTAGTAAATCTACATCTTTGCTTGACTCATTTTTTAGTTCAGATCAGACTGACGTGGAGACAAATATTCTTCCTCACTCCTTCTTCTGTTGACTCTCTGACAGGACCCCCATTATCGCAGGCGGGCTCTTTGTGATCGACAGGTCCTGGTTTAATCATCTCGGCAAATACGACACCGCCATGGACATCTGGGGCGGCGAGAACTTCGGTGAGATAAAACGATGTCATGCCATTATATAGAAACTAACATGTTTTACATATAAGACACCAGCTGTGCAACGAGTCCTTCCCTCAGAGAAGGACGTTTATGCATGTATACGTGCTGTCAACATGTGTGCAGTTAAGGAATAAAATGTTTGTCTTCTCTACATAAAACACTACACTGGAAAAAATGCCCCTCCAAAAATAAGTAAAAAACTACAAATACAAGACGTTTCTGCTTAAATAAGCAAGAAATCTGCCAATGGAACTAGTGAAAATCGGCTTGTCAAGATTTCTTGAAATAAAATGTGATATTTAGGACTTTTGAGATAAAAGAGATCTTTTGATTTTAGCTTAAAAACCTCTTCAAATGAAAAAAAAAAAGCTTGTTTCATATGAAATATGACTCAAAACAAGATGTTTTCAAGACTTTTTCATTTAACAAGATATTCCAGATGTATTGTATTAAAACAAGTCCCTATATCTGGCTGAAATGGTACTTGTTAGGCAGTTGTGTCTTATATTAAGTGTCATGAGATACTCAATGAGACAAATATACTTGGTAAGATTTAGATTTTTTACAATTGACCTTTTTCCCTTTTTTCAGTTCTTTTTAGGGCTGGGCGAGTTAACTCGTTAGTTATTAAACGCCGATAACTATTTTATTGCGCATTAACGCAGGTTTTTTTCTTTTTTTGGAGGGGGGGGGGCTTATGTGCCTTTAATGGATAGGAAAGTTCAGAGACAGGAAGCACAGGGCCGTCCGATACGGGACTAAGTTCAACCCACTACGCCACGGACCGCCCCTGTTTTATTATTTATTTTATTGTTGTAAAAGTCTGTTGCTCACAGGCTTTTACTTTGTAAAAGTCTGTCGCTCACAGGCTTTTATTTTGTAAAAGTCTGTTGCTCACAGGCTTTTATTTTGTAAAAGTCTGCTGCTGTCTGCTGTGGAACCGGAAAAGAAAGTAATCGGCGGATCCACCAAACATGGAGAAGGGTACGGAACAGACGGCGGAGTCGACAGAACCAAAGTCATCTGTAAACACTGCCAAGTTGAATTGTCTTCTCAGCGTAGTAGTTCCAGTCTAAAATATCACTTAAAGGCAAAACACACAACTGATAGCAGCAAGTCATTCAAGGAAACAGACAGTGGAGCGAGGCTTCTACATAAAAACTACAGAAAGATGCTGATGTTAAAAGTGTGTTTGCACAACAAATGTTATGGCACTTTCATTCATATGGCAGCACATTTAAAATAAAGCTAAATGCTAAAAGCTACACACTACTTTTGGATTAATTTTTGGATTTTGCGTACAAATGCGATTAATCGTGATTAATCAGGGAAATCATGTGATTAATTAGATTAAAACTTTTAATAGTTGCCCAGCCCTAGTTCTTTTGTCTAGAATCATTTGTTTAGAATCATATTTTCCATATAAAGTCATTTGTTTGTCACGTGTGAATTATTGTGATTTAACACTTGTGTCCAAACTTTCCTCCTCCATGGTTTCCCCTGTCAGCAGGGTACAGGTGAAAGTCTGACTCAAAATGGCTTCCTATGTGTGCAGCTCATTGAGTAAAATGCTTCCATCTTTTGTGAAAAATGCAAAAAGGCACCCCGGACGACCCTAAAAACTTCTTTAGAGAAATGGGAGGGGCGCTCCATCAACTTTCTAAGGCGCAGTGATGGAAACACACCGGCAGTCCAACACAGTCTGGTGTTCGCTGTGTTAAACACCTGAGATGATTGCGGGAGGGAGGAGTGATTAAGATGGGTAATTCGGTGAAAGGAATGAAAACGTCCTTTAATATCAGCTGATTGAAGGTGAATATTCCCTTCAGCAGACTCAAGTCTACGTGCTGAAATTTCTCCAGCATCAACATCTGGCTCTCCTGCTGCTGCCCGCCTGCAGTCATCTGACTGCTGGAGTCGGCAGCTTCTCTCAGATCAGTGAAACGCAGTCGGCCTGTTTTTCCTCCCTCCCTGAAACACTCGTTTGCTCTCTCAGTCTCACAGGCTCTCTGTCAGTATCTCCCCATCTTGCTGACTCCTCTTGTTCTCCTTTGTTCAGCCATGGTGTTTCATCTTCACTTCCATCCTTCCCTCCTCCTCATCAAACTCGGTCCACGCTCTAATTTTCACTTCCTCTGCTGCTCTTCTCTTACTTCTTCACTTCTTGGGAGTAAAAACTTTGTGAAGTTCTCAGCTTTCTTTCTTAAGGCGAGACACTACAGGTGAATAGGGTAATATTTTAAAATAATAGATATCACCATGAAACTTCCTCAGTTGATTACTTATACAAGTATGAAAAAAAATTATTACAAGTTTTAGAAATTTGTATGTTTAATTGTGCAAATTATTCATTATCTCATTAAATATGCGCACATTCTTTTTCATTTTGTTTACACACTGGAAAAAATCAAAGTCTTACCAAGTATATTTGTCTCATTTCTAGTCAAAATATCTCATTACACTTAATATAAGACACAACTGCCTAATAAGCACCATTTCAGCCAGATATAGGGACTTGTTTTAATACAATACATCTGGAATATCTTGTTAAATGAAAAAGTCTTGAAAACAAATTGTTTTGAGTCACAAATCATCTGAAACAAGCTTTTTTTTTACATTTGAAGAGGTTTTTAATCTAATTTCAAGATCACTTTTAACTCAAAAGTCCCAAATATCACATCTTATTTCAAGAAATCTTGACAAGCCGATTTTCACTAGTTCCATTGGCAGATTTCTTTTGCTTATTTCAAGCAAAAACGTCTTGTATTTGTTGTTTTTTTATTTTTCGAGGGGCATTTTTTCCAGTGCACACAAAATGAAAAGAAAATTACAGAGGGATTTCAGGATATCTGCTTTCATTTCCTAGGAAATCAAAATATACTGTCCATAGCCTAAGAAAACATAAATTTTCGCCATATTTTTTTATTATAATGTCACATAAATCAGGCCAGGAATGATTTATCAACAAATCCTTCTGTAAATATCTTCAGAATACTGCTAAGTGTATAACTGGAAAGTTTGGTGTTAGTAGGTGATCCATAGTCTGAGATATTGATACTGAAAAAATACAAAAAACTGATTTTGAGAAAAAAAATTGAGATTTAAATAGGGGAATTTATTTTGGAAACTGTAAACGTGATGAAATAAACATTTTAATTTATGTTTTCAACGTTTTCTTTATAGCAGGTTGAAATAACACATATTGAAGGAGTAAACTGGCACATTATCTAAATATTGGCCCCTGCATGAAAAATCCCTGTTTTTGCCTGCCGTGTCTCGCCTTCAGGGGGAACTCCGTTACTTCTCCCTTTCCCCCCCTCCTCTGAACTCACAGACAGCCACTCTGCGGATTAACACACACACTCAAACACCAAAGTGAACTCGAGTGAAGTTAGTGTGCATTGCTGTGTTTACAACAGTCATAGAAAGACACACAGTGCATGTGGAATGATGCACACACTGAATTAACAATCAGAGTTCGTCATCCGGTTATCAAATATTCAGGGAAGTTTGGCCGTAGCCACCATGCACAGAATGGAAAACCACCACAGAGACAAAAGCATTTGTGTAAATAAGTCTTCTTACACTGAAGCCCTTTGTAGACATGCACTGCTTTCCATTAATCTGCTGAAAACTACCCCCCTGATGCTTTTTTGTGATATTCTGTGATGGTAGTATGACTAATATGAAATATTTACCCATAACTTTCAACCAGGCATGGCTGTTTCACAATTTAACACACAAAGCTGATCCCAGTATGCATATCTGAACCTTTTCCCTGTGTAAATGTATACAAAATGCTTTAAAAATTAGTCATTTGTGCAGTGATTTGGTCCCATCAGTTATTTTAAAGCTGGCACATTATTCTCATGCGACAGCAAGGTTGTGGAGCTGCTGCAGGTCGACCTTGTTGTGACTGTCGGTGCTTTTCACGGTGGGATACACTGAGCACACTACGTAAGGCACATAATGGTTGATTCATTTTATAGGTCACTACATAGTGATTTCAGACGCAACTAATGCTGAAATATTTATTTTTGTTCTAAAATAGTCTGATAACTTGAATATTTTACAGTCCGGACCCCACCTCTGACGTCGTGCAGTAAGGGTGAGACTTCAGAGCAATAAAACACAACAGAATAGCTTCATATTTCAAGATATTTTCAAGACAAGTTCAAGAAACTTTCAGCTGCTTGAGCCTTTTTTTCACACTGGTGCAAAAACAGCACCAAACGCTGCGTTCAGTAGTCAGATTAAATGATTATTCAAGTTGTCGGAGATGGACAAGAAGCCGAGTACAGAGAGCTGGTGGACCGCTTTGTGGCATGGTGTGGGAACAATCATCTCATCTTGAATGTTAACAAAACAAAGGAGATGATTGTAGATTTCAGGAGAAACAGGGTCAGATCAAACCCTGTTTCCATCATGGGAGAAGAAGTGGAGGTGGTTGAGGAATATAAATACCTTGGTGTTCATGTGGACAACAGACTGGACTGGAGACACAACAGTGAAGCCATCTACAAGAAAGGACAGAGCAGACTGTACTTCTTGAGGAAGCTAAGGTCCTTCAAGGTTTGCAACAAGATGTTGCAGATCTTCTACAAGTCTGTTGTTGAGAGCGTCATTTCCTCTTGCGTCATCTGTTGGGGCAGCAGCATCAGAACCAGGGACCTAAAAAGACTCAACAACCTGATAAGGAAGGCTGGTTCTGTTCTGGGGACGGCTGTGGAACCTCTGGAGACAATAATGCAAAGAAGGATTTTGCATAAAATCAAGAGAATTATGGACAACCCTGAACATCCTCTCCATGAGACTGTTATCGGAAAACAGAGTCTCTTCAGTCAAAGGCTTCTTCAGTTTGGATGCAAAACGGACCGCTACAGGAAATCTTTCCTGCCCACAGCCATCAGCATCTATAATAACTCATTGATTTAATTGAGCTACATCAACATTTAATTTCCCTCTGGGATAAATAAAGTATTTTTGAATTTGAATTGAAGTATCCTTCTTTGAATGAATGTATTTCTGTCAGAACCACTCTCGTCAAAATGAGACGAGAAACAGAGATGAATTTCAGAAGCTTATTCTGAATGCATACAATTTATATTTGGCGGTATGGCTCTGTTCGGAGGAAGTTCCCGACTTTTCCATGAGCTCCATGGAAGCCAAGACAGGGAACAGCAGCATCCTCAGGTGGAGTGCCTTCCATTTGCTGTAAAGGCAACAAACCCCCTAGAACAGAGCAAGCAACAATGAACAACAGTATGACATTGTTTGCAATGAGAAGTCGGTGGAGCAGGGGAGGTGGTGGGTGCAAGCAGAGAGCAAAAAAAAAAAAAAACAGTGACAGCAAACCAAGTTTAAATGAAGTGCCCCAAATGCCAGCGTCCAATTGCGAGCATCAGCTGATTACCCAATTGAGCACAGCTGGTTGCGGAGCCATAAGGGTTGGGTCGGCGTCAGCCAATAGGCAAAGGGCGCGTTGACTACGTGGTCTGCCAGAACTAACACGATGCTCCATTTAAGTCCAGGTTGAAGACACACCTATTGTCAGCTGCGTTTGAATAAAGCTCCAAATCTGAAGCTTGAGTTTCAAAACTTAATCACATTTTAACTCCTGATTTGATCTATTGTTCTTATTTCTTTCTTTTTTGTTTAAAATTTAAATCGTGCTTTTTATTTCTACTGTTTTAATGTCTCTGTAAAGCACTTTGAATCACCTTGTTGTTGAATTGTGCCGTACAAATAAACTTGGCTTGCCTAATTTGATAAAAACAACTATATTAACTGTTATTTATCAAAGACGTGCAGGTTATATCGGGTATTTAAAAACGGCCTGAAACATGACGGCGTGCATGTGGTGTGTGCAGAGATCTCCTTCCGGGTGTGGCAGTGTGGCGGCAGCCTGGAGATCCTGCCCTGCAGCAGAGTGGGTCACGTCTTCAGGAAGAAACACCCGTACGTCTTTCCTGAGGGCAACGCCAACACGTACATCAAGTGAGTGTTTGAATGACTTCAAATCATTTATACACTTATTTTACATGTCAGATAACCTGATTACTGGGGTTTCATGATTGATTTGATAGATGAAGCGTGTTCATGTGACACTGGTAAGATGGTGAGTTCACTTTCCTTCCATTTTTTCTTGATTTTCTCTCTGAGATTTCGTACATTTAAAGGGATAGTTCGTCTCTTTTGACATGAAGCTGTATGACATCCCATATTAGCAACATCATTTCTGAACATCTTCTTACCCCCTGCTGCGTCCTGTGAGCAGAGTTCCAGCCTCGTTTTGGTGTTGATGAAGGTAATCCGGCTAGTTGGCTGGGGTTTAAAAAATTAAGCGTTTTGCTTCTCAAAACAATATGTGTTCAACAGAGTAATACATTTGCATCACAAAATGGTTCTCCAGGAAAAAGTCAGACCTCACAATCGCTTGGCCCTATTTTCTCTCCCTTCGTATCACTGCCGCCTGCCGCCAGCCGCCAGCCGGGCCTCTTACGGTGTTTGCTGCTTGGTCTGCACTTCGGTCTACACAGCACGCAAAATAGTGCCAAGCGATTGTGAGGTCTGACTTTTTCCTGGAGAACGATTTTGTGATGCAAATGTATTACTCTGTTGAACGCATATTGTTTTGAGAAGCAAAACGCTTTATTTTTTAAACCCCAGCCAACTAGCCGGACTACCTTCATCAACACCAAAACGCGGCTGGAACTCTGCTCACAGGACGCAGCAGGGGGTAAGAAGATGTTCATGAATGATGTTGCTAATATGGGATGTCATACAGCTACATGTCAAAAGAGGCGAACTATCCCTTTAAGTACAGTATATTAAGCAAAAGGACATCACTTTCAGATCCTGTTCATCTGCTGGAGATAGTTCTTTAGGCCTGACACTTCTTCTTCTGTCCTCCACTTGTCCAGTTTCCTCAAATGTTTTAAGGACACACTGCACACCATGCTGAGATATGCCAAGTTTTCAGCTCAAAGCTCTTTGGGAATCACCTTGTTGCTGCAGAAATCCTATTTTCTGTCTGTCAGACTGTGTTATCTTTGCTGTTTTTCAGAATAAACGCTAACAAATGATGTGTCTTTGCAACAGGTTGCCAGTAAAAATGCTTAAAGATCCAATTTAAAATAGGTGCTTTGCAAAGTTGTCTGTTATGTGTGCATACAACACTTGAGTTAGGAGCCTTTTTTATACTGTGATGATTCATAGGTCAGAGTTAAAAAAAAAACACACACATTCCTTTGAAAATGATCTACAAGGAGTTGACTGAAAATGAGTGAAAAAGCAGCCAATGTCCAAAGAAAAACTTTGAAAGACCTTCAGAGAGCCTGGGGAACTATTGCTCAAGACCACTTTAAAAGATTACAAGAAAGTCTGGCTGCTTAAATATAAAGAAATGAGGGCTGAATCAAGACTTTTAGAAGAGTACTGTGCACAGATAAGAGAAAAAGACTCCATCAGATTCACATTTTTTACCCTCTGCCTATTGGAAACTGCAAATTAGAGCATGAATTTCAGCTTCATGACAATGAGTTCGAGGTTCTTGAACCTGATTTGAATATTCTCAACTGCAAATTAATTGAATTTGATGCAACGGAATTGAAGCACAACGGACGCTGCCGCCTCTTTTTGTAGCATTGTAAAACAGTCTCTTTGTTTGTAACTTTTGAAAAATGGCTGACGTTGTGTTGTTTTTACAGTAAATGGAGCCAGAAGCAGGGGAGAGATCTGATGAAAGGAGGTTTTTGAACGATTTCTGGGGTTTTTAATCAACGTTGTAGCATAAAAACAGTGAATGCACATTCTGTCCTGTGCTTAGCTGATGATAATAAAGTAAAATATTATATGTTGTGGTGGGAAATAAGTTATGAATGGGCTGCCAGTGGTTGCAGATAGCACTGAACTTCCAGCTGAATTAAACAGCTTGTGTGACTTCTCTGTGAATTCATTACAATGATCATTCAGTGCGTGCTTACCTACCTGCCTAACTAAAAACTTTAGCTCTTATTGAATCACTGGCTGACTGGATGCACGCAGAGCAAACAGTTTCCACTTTAAGCTGTGTGCTGCAGCCACCAAACGCTGTTCACATCATTGTTAAAGTGGATTTACAGCTGCCTGGGAGCCTCTGAGCTGCGACTACAATATTATCCCATTAGCATAAGCTGTATTGTGTTATCTGCCCCTTTCAGACCGTTTAAACAGAGATGTGTTTACAGGCAGTCCAGTAATCCATTAACAGGACTAATGTGCTCAGAACAAGTGTAAACTGATCGTGTATGAATAGATTAATCAAGCCCTTAATAAGATTTCATGTTCCAACCAGATTAAATATTCAAAGCCAAGTCAATATTACGACATTTATTATGTGTTTCTTGTAGTGTCACAGTAAGAACAAAGAAAAACTGTGACTTATTACACTGGAAAAAATGCCCCTCCAAAAATAAGTGAGAAAAACAACAAATTGCTTGAAATAAGCAAAAAAATCTGCCAATTGAACTAGTGAAAATCAGATTGTCAAGATTTCTTGAAATAAGATGTGATATTTGTGACTTTTCAGATAAAAGTGATCTTGAAACTAGCTTAAAAACCTCTTCAAATGTAAAAAAAAAAAGCTTGTTTCATATGAAATCCGACTCAAAACAATTTGTTTTTAAGACTTTTTCATTTAATAAGATATTCCAGATGTATTGTCTTCAAACAAGTCCCTATATAATTCCCAGTGTAGGAAATATTCAGCTTCATTTACACGTTTAAGGCCAAACTAAAGTCTAGGCCCGTTTGGAAATGCATCCTGGGAATCACCGTTCATGACGAGCTGAAGCAGGAAAGAGGGAGCGTGAGTTTACCGACAATTTAATTGCAGCACTCCATCATGTCATCACTCCTGCTGTCCACTAAATGCCACAGACAGATGATTCATTTGACAGATTATTCCTTTAACGCCTCAGTAATTCATTAACCTCTGTATGCAAGCAAGGCATTAGCACTTCTCTCTGTGGCTTAATTGGCAGAGCAAAGCCCTAAAGATGCCAGCTCGGAGGTTCAGATCCTAAAACAAGCTCTCCTGCTGCTGAGCGGCACTTTGGAGCACAGCTTTGGCCAAAGGGCTCATAAAAACTTATTGTTTCGTGTCAGCCGGCTAACTCACACCAATGCTTAGATTTTTTTTTTCTCTAGCTCGACTCTTGCGTTGCTCATTTCTCTCCCTGCTGCCTGTTACTGGGGCAGCATCTGTTCTGCGAGGAGGAGGATGAGGAGGACTTCCGTTGGTATTAAGATGGCCTGATGTTTGTGATCAGCAAACAAAGCTGCTGCTGTCTGCTCATGTTTCGCTTTGCCAGTTAACCGGTGATGCTTCTTTGTTGGCAGTCAGCATTATGAGTACGCTCACCAAAAACAAAAGCTCTGCTTAATTTGATTATAAAGATTACGCCGTTTCCCCCTGATGCTGTGACCTTGGGTGTGTGCAGTAATAGGTTCTAATTGTAAGCCTACATGTGAGACATATTTATGTTTATACACCCGCAAGTACTGCATGTCCTCCATCTCTTTCCCTTTCATTAAACTGCCTCAGCCGATGTGTGTAATGCCTATAATGGAGGGTTTCTGTCATTTCAATGAGATCGTTCACAGCTCACAGAAACTCAGCTAATAGCTAATTACTGCAGAGAAGAACGGAGATGAAAAAGAGAATGAGACCAAAATGGGTAAATGGGGATGAGAGGCAGAGAAGATGTGCTTCACTGTTAGAGCAGTGTGGGCGAATAAAGTGCAGTGAGTTGAATAGAAATGAACCGATGCGACAGCAGTAGATTTACAGCAGGCTTCCGTACCTTTAAAATCCCTTCTGAAAAAGAAAGTCGTCTTATGCCTTCATGCAAATGCATGAAACATCAGAATCAGTGAAGGATCAGGTGTCAGCCAGATTACATCTGGAGGTGTTCTGGCTCATGTTGTGACTCCATTTACACCTCATGTGATCTATGTCTGCACAGCCTATCTGGGTAAGGGACGGCGTAGGGGAAGGCACGTGCAAATTCATGCAGAACTGAGTGTGATCAGAATCGTACCGGCCTCATCGCTTCTGCAGGAGCCTGCCGATGCCTTTCATTTGTTTCCCCATCTGTCCTTCCTCCTTGTCAGGGTGGTGGACGACAGGACACAGATGCAGACTCCAGAAGTGAGAAAAGCAAGCTTGGTTTATTTACAAGTTGAGATGACACAAAAAGCGCGGCTGAGCCGGATAACAAGACTTAGACTATGACAAAAACAAATCAAACGACTTGGCATGGCATGGAAAAACACTTGACTTTAGGTTGTGGGGAAGACAACGGCTGTGTTCGAAACTGCATACTACATACTACATACTTTCATACAGCATACTCATCGATCAGACAGTATGCAGAGCGTTTACCCACAATGCATTTCGCTCCTGCCCGAGCCGAAATCAGCTGGCCTGAAGCTGATTTCGCTTAAGCTCAAAACTCTGTAAACTTTAGCAACATTTGAAACATTTTCAGGCGAGAAAGTAGTCGTTTAGATCCCCAACGTGTTGAAAACCTGACAAAATACCGGCTGTTTACAATTTTGTTCGGTGCTACTAAAGCTAGCCGCAGTGAGTAACGCACTTCCGGTTATTTTCACAAAATAAAATACCCGTTGCCTTTTATCATAGGGAAAGCCATTACCATACAATTGGTGCTTTTGTTTTGAAAACAGGAAGTGAACCTACCCTCGTTGTAGCTAGCTTGAAACTGCCGTTTTGACAGGAAATGACGATCGGCGACGTCACGTTACGTTGCATCTTGGGTAGTTTGAGTGTGAGTAGTAACCTCATGATGCATACCCAACATTTCAGAGAATCTAGTATGCATCCGGGAACTTAAGAAAAGTTAAAGTTAGTATGAGTAGTGGGAGTAGTAGGAGAAGTAGGCGGTTTCGAACACAGCCAATGGTAAACAAGACATGAACTCAAAAACCAAGACATAAAACAACCTAAAACGTGATAAAACATAAAAACATGGGGAAAATCCCATGGGCGTGACACTCCTGCAGTCTCTCACGTCCTTTCACTTTGGTTAAAATACCAGCTGGGACAGAAACAAAGTCCAGAAAGGCTGATCTTCCACGTATACCGCGTCCTGTTACGAACATTTAAGCATTATCCTGTATGTAAGATGGTATACTGTATGAAGGGAATGGAAGTTTGAGGTTTCTGGAGTCACATTTTGACGTCTTCAAAGATTCAAACGTCTCCAACTTTGAAGCCGTAAGTTCTGAGGTACTCGGTTGTTGCTATGGGATCATTTCGCCATACTCTGCATCATGCCATATATTTCCCAGAAGGCATGGTGCTGGTTTTCAGCAGAAGGTTTCACCGTGGCCTTTATGAGAAGTGCTCACCGTGTGTTATTTCAAACATGGCCCTCTTAGGACATCACCTGTTTCGTCCCAGCTTCTTACGCACTTATTTGTTTCCTAAATTGTCTTTGTTTTCTAAATTGTCTTCCCAATTGTCTAGGTACCTAACTTACCGCACTTACTCTAGCACTAGTTATGCTCTTAGCTGTTTGGTTTTGGAAGGAAATGCACTTATGATTTCTTATGACCTGAAATTCTTTTGCCTACTGATGTGGAACACACTTATTGTAAGTCGCTTTGCACTGGAAAAAAATCAAAGTCTTACCAAGTATATTTGTCTCATTTCTAGTCAAAATATCTCATTACACTTAATATAAGACACAACTGCCTAACAAGTACTATTTCAGCCAGATATAGGGACTTGTTTGAAGACAATACATCTGGAATATCTTGTTAAATGAAAAAATCTTGAAAACAAATTGTTTTTTGAGTCGCATATCATATGAAACAAGCTTTTTTTTTTTACATTTGAAGAGGTTTTTAAGCTAATTTCAAGATCACTTTTATCTCAAAAGTTCTAAATATCACATCTTATTTAAAGAAATCTTGACAAGTCGATTTTCACTAGTTCCATTGGCAGATTTTTTGCTTATTTCAAGCAAAAACATCTCGTATTTGTTGTTTTTCTTACTTATTTTTGGAGTGGCATCTTTTCCAGTGTAGATAAAAGCGTCTGGAAAATGACCGTAATGTAATGTAATGTATAAGGAAACATTACAGGACACTAAGATAGATTTACAGTATTCTAAAATGGTTTTTGTGTGATAACAGGAACACGCGTCGCACAGCTGAGGTGTGGATGGATGACTTCCGTCTCTTTTACTACTCGGCTCGCCCGGCAGCACGAGGCAAATCCTTTGGAGAGTAAGAACACACACACACACACACACACACACACACACACACACACACACACCATATTCCCACTTATGCTTTAAGCCTTGTGTGTTACTTTTAAGCCTTACTCCTAAAGTTAATGCTTCATCTTGGACCTATGTTTTGATCCCAAGTGTGATACAAGTCTCAGTAATCCAGATTGTTTCACACACTCCCACTTGGAGCAGGAACTGACTCAAAAACACACACCCGTGTTTAAATGTCAGCTTATCTGTCAGACATGTGTGAATGCTGACATTTCCACATCATAGACCTTATTATTTCTCGGGCTACGCATTACTTTTTCGTTGTTTGTGTCACTTTTGCCAACTGTTATTGGTTATTTTTACTGCCTCTCCTTTCCTGGGCATTAGTTGAAACTGGCTCTGGGCATCTGATGTGCTGTTTATCTGCCTTCTTCTGTGTCTTTTGTTTTGTTTGTCACCAGTATTCAAAGCAGAGTAGAACTTCGGAAAAAGCTGAAATGCAAATCCTTCAAGTGGTACTTGGACAACGTCTACCCCGAACTCAAGTGAGGATAACTCTGTGTGTGTCTTTGTCTGTTTGCATCTCTGGACTCTTCAGTCGTCTGCTGACTCAAAGGAGACATTTTCAAGCTCATGTCAAAGCTGGCTTTATTCATGTCTGTGTCATTTATTTGAAAAAGTTAATTAAGTCGGGTCAGTAGCAGCCAGGTGCTGCTATTCAAATGCACTTTATTATTTCATCAGTAAGTGTGAGAACCTCTATAAAAAGCAGAGCTTTTGTCAGTTTTCTGGTCTGGAGATGCCAAGGAGGAAAGACATCAGCAACGATCTCAGAGATCAATCTGGGAAGGGTTATAAGGCCGGTTCCAAACTATCTGGAGTCCATCGTTCTACAGAGAGAAAGACTATTCACAAGTGGAAAACAACCTGCGGCTCCTGAGCCGCATGCGGCTCTTTGTCTGGTTTCATGCGGCTCTTACGTTCATATCAACATTTGTGTTTGTGCGGTTTTTTTAATGTGCGTGTTCGCTTCGTTTGAGTTCAATACGGCAGCGGTCTCCAACCTTTTTGCCTCATGGATCGGTTTAATGTCAGACAATATTTTCACGGTGTGGCGGATAAATACTACAAAATAAAACAATACGACCAACACAGACACTGTGGTATTTGGTAAATATAATAATAAACTTGAATCCACTGTTTACTTGTATGTAACTGTATAAGCAGCGTCCTCCAGACATAACGACTCTCTGACGCTCTCTGGTCGCTCTCTGGTCGCTCTCTGGTCGCTCTCTGGTCGCTCTCTGGTCGCTATGGTAACGCTTAAACATGCCTTCAAAATGCAGCTTTCTTTTTTCTTGGTGGTCACAGCCTCTTCTTCTGTCTCCTCGCTGAGAAGAAGCTTTCCAAACACGCCTGTTTTTGACTCATTTTGCTCGGTTCGTGGGTTTAATATCAGCGTTGATGCATCACGTGACCGAGACGAGAGTTAAGAGTCAAGAACAGACGGATGTAACGGAGAGAATTCGGTCATTTTTCAAAAATAATGTGGCGCTTTGTGGTCACACAGTAAAAAATGCGGCTCTTAGTCTCTGACCGGTTGGCCACCCCTGTTCTACAGAGAGAAAGATTATTCACAAGTGGAAAACATTCAGGACAGCTGACAATCTTCCCAGGAGTGGACGTCCCAGCAAGGTCACCCCAAGGTCAGAAACCCAAGAGCTACATCTCAGACTCTGCAGGCCTCAGTTAGCATGTTAAAGGTTAAAGGTCATGACAGCACAGTTAGAAACAGACTGAACAAGTATGGCTTGTGTGGAAGGGCTGCAGGAGAAAGCCTCTTCTCTCTAAAAAGAACATGGCAGAACAGCTTAGGTTTGCAAAGCTGCATCTGAACAAACCACAAGACTTCTGGAACAATGTCCTTTGGACAGAGCAGACCAAAGTGGAGATGTTTGCTCAGAATGCACAGCAGCACGTCTGGAGGAAACCAAACACGGCACACATTTAAATAGAGTATCTAAATTCATGTTAACAGTAAGTGTGTGCCAACTTCCAGCCTCACACATTCGCAGGTCCATTTTTGTCTCATTCACTGCCTTTCTGTGTGAAATCTCTCCCTCCATCCTGATTAGCTGAGCTCCCCAGGGTTGCTGGCACCTCACACTCTGTCCTATCTACACACAGCACACACACTCGCACACAAACACAGTTCATGACATAAAGCCAAGGCACTGTCTCTTTCATATGTAGACAAAACACACACTCTATGTGCAAGCAAACAAATCTGCCAATGCAAATACCTTTTAAACACATAAACACTCCCATATAAAGGCCTCCTCTTGCTTCCACATACACAATCTCTTAATTACCCATCCATCCACTGGAGGCTGGTGTTAATCCCCCAGAATGGAATTAACAGACTTGCTCCTCGGGGACAACAGACCCGACCCTTCAAACGCAGAATAACCTTTAACGGGTTATTAAAGCAGAGAGATAGCAGATTGAATTAACGCTGCAGGACTTGAGCCTGAGTTTATGGCATGGCTGAAAGTTTATCAAAGAGGAAGACCACGAAGAAATTGTGTCAAGTAATGAGTTAAGAGAATCATGGCCTTGAGCTTTTTTTTTTATTAAAGGTGCAGGTTGTCATTTCTCCCAACTGCTGATAAATCGCTGACAGAATAACAGTAATATCTTTATGTAGATAATGAGACCGTAATTGCAATCTGAATGAGCTGATTAGCAGGCACCATAAGATGGTTGTTGGTGGAAACAATGGAAAGGGTTTAAAAATTCCTTCTAGAAGGTAGTTAATTCAATTCAGTGGGACCAAAGGTGTTGGTTTTTCCCAGTCAGCTGTTTGTTTGTTAAATGCAAACGATGCAGGAAGGTTGAAGATGTGAAAGCATGATGACAGAAAACTAAAAGCAATATACTACTTCTACCAGAGATGGGACCAAGTCACACATATGTAAGTCTCAAGTAAGTCCCAAGTCTTAGCTTTCAAGTCCCAAGTAAGTCCCAAGTCTTAGCTTTCAAGTCTTAAGTAAGTCTCAAGTCTTAGCTTTCAAGTCTCAAGTAAGTCCCAAGTCTTAGCTTTCACATCTCAAGTAAGTCCCAAGTCTTAGCTTTCAAGTCTCAAGTAAGTCCCAAGTCTTAGCTTTCAAGTCTCAAGTAAGTCCCAAGTCTTAGCTTTCACGTCTCAAGTAAGTCCCAAGTCTTAGCTTTCAAGTCTCAAGTAAGTCCCAAGTCTTAGCTTTCAAGTCTCAAGTAAGTCCCAAGTCTTAGCTTTCAAGTCTCAAGTAAGTCTCAAGTGTTAGCTTTCAAGTCTCAAGTAAGTCCTCAAGTCTTAGCTTTCAAGTCCCAAGTAACTCTCAAGTCTTAGCTTTCAAGTCTCAAGTAACTCTCAAGTGTTAGCTTTCAAGTCTCAAGTAAGTCCTCAAGTCTTAGCTTTCAAGCCTCAAGTAAGTCTCAAGTGTTAGCTTTCAAGTCTCAAGTAAGTCCTCAAGTCTTAGCTTTCAAGTCTTAAGTAAGTCTCAAGTCTTAGCTTTCAAGTCCCAAGTAAGTCCCAAGTCTTAGCTTTCAAGTCCCAAGTAAATCCCAAGTCTTAGCTTTCAGGTCTCAAGTAAGTCCCAAGTCTTAGCTTTCAAGTCCCAAGTAAGTCCCAAGTCTTGGCTTTCAAGTCTTAAGTAAGTCCCAAGTCTTAGCTTTCAAGTCTCAAGTAAGTCTCAAGTAATGTTTTCTTGGGTAAGTCAAAGTCAAGTCACCTTATTATTGCAATTTTACCTGCAGAATCTGATCTTAATAAAGTGAAAACACAAAGATATAAGTAACTGTCAGTAAACATCATTGGCCAATGTGTCCAACCTGTCCACCCCGTATCATATCAAGCTAACGTTAGCTAACTACTGACTAGGCTAACAGGATAATATTAGCTAATTTGACGAGCACTTACTGGTCAGAATGGATCTTCAAATGACGAACAAAGTTGGAAGTTATGCTAGATGCTTAACACACAAGTCATTCAAGTCATCGTGTCTCAAGTCAAGTCAAGTGCCGAGTCTTTAACTTCCAAGTCCGAGTCGAGTCTCAAGTCTTAGCTTTCAAGTCTTAAGTAAGTCCCAAGTCTTAGCTTTCAAGTCCCAAGTAAGTCCCAAGTCTTAGCTTTCAAGTCCCAAGTAAGTCCCAAGTCTTAGCTTTCAAGTCTCAAGTAAGTCTCAAGTAATGTTTTCTTGGGTAAGTCAAAGTCAAGTCACTTTATTATTGCAATTTTACCTGCAGAATCTGATCTTAATAAAGTGAAAACACAAAGATATAAGTAACTGTCAGTAAACATCATTGGCCATTGTGTCCAACCTGTCCAACCCGTATCATATCAAGCTAACGTTAGCTAACTACTGAATAGGCTAACAGGATAATATTAGCTAATTTGACAGCACTTACTGGTCAGAATGGATCTTCAACAGACGAACAAAGTTTGAAGTTATGCTAGATGCTTAACACACAAGTCATTCAAGTCATCGTGTCTCAAGTCAAGTCAAGTGCCGAGTCTTTAACTTCCAAGTCCGAGTCGGGTCTCAAGTCTTTTATTTTTTGTCAAGTCACAAGTCATCAAAACAGCGACTCGAGTCAACTCAAGTCCAAGTCACAGTGACTCGAGTCCCCATCTACTACTTCTTTATTTATGAAGCACTTTAAAACAACAGCAGCTGCGACAAAGTGCTGTACAGACAAAAATCAATAAACATGCAAAATATGGAAAAGACAACAAACAATAAAACATGATAACAGAAGTAAGAGCAAAAGTCTCAACATGTGTTAAAAGCCAAAGAATAAAAATGTGTCCTAATAGGAGTTTTAAAAGTGGACAATAAAGGGGCAGTTCTGATATGTAACGGCAGATCGTTCCATAGTTTGGGAGCTAAACGCTAAAAGCTCCGTCTCCTCTGAGCTTTAGTGTAGACCTCGGTACCTCCAGGAGGCAACGAATGGGAGAATATGGGTTAAGCAGAGAGGTAAGATTGGGCAAGACCATGTAAACTTTTAAAAACAAATAAAAGAATCTTAACCCTTGTGAGGTCTTAACATTGTGTTGTCCTATGGGTCAAAAATGAGCCGCCCTACCAAAGCCCCAAAATAAAGCAACTAAATTGAATTTTAAATCCAAAATATATTTTGTATGATGAAACCGCCTGTTATTTATCTATTCAACTCAATTCAATAAATTTTTTATCATGTATTTTTTGTTACACAATACAAAAAGACAATCACCAGTTTTCAGGATTACACTTTTTTCTTTTCTTTTTTTTAAACCACAAACCAACTGTCAGTTGGACCAACAGTTTTCTTGTTTTCTCAGTTTTCTTTTAAATAATAAAGGTTTATTATTGCTATTATATAAATGTGAAGTAATTACTTCTGAATTAATTATATTGAAAGGGAAAAAAACGGTGAACTTTTTTTCACGGGTCCAAAATGACCCATAAGACAATCTTTGTACCCTAGTGTTGTACAGCCCACATGGAAACATAAACAAAAATAAAGTCTGACTTTTTCTAATGATGGGGTCCCTTTAGGAAAAGTCATAACATTTCAAGTTGGAAAAAGATAGTTTAAGGTATTTTTTCTACAGCTAAACATGGTAGTGGGTCACTTTTGACCCGCAAGACAACAGGAGGGTTAAAATGAACCCTAAAATGCCACGGCAGCCGGTGAAGAGAAGCCAGGATAGGGGTGATGTGCTCCCTCTTCCCAACTCCGGTTAAAAGCAGAGCAGCAGCGTTCTGGACCAACTGGAGACGCCTGAGGGAAGACCGGCTGACTCCAAAGTAAAGAGCGTTACAGGAATCCAGCCGAGCTGTAATGAAGGCACGAATTAAAGTTTTAATATGCCTGAAAACATAAAATGATGAACAAAATATAGGAAAAGGAGTCAATCTTTGTGAGCCAACTATAAGAAAGCAGCTGAAGGAAATGGGATTTCCATCCAGAAAAGGCAAACATAAACCATCAATAACAGCTAAAGAGAAGAAAACAAGGTTAAAGTGGGCTGAAGAGAAGCAGCCGCAGACTGTGGATGGTTGGATGAAAGTGAGATTCAGAGATGGATCAGCAGTCTGTTTAGGACAAGGAGATGATGCTGGAGCTTTAGTTTGGTCCAATGAAACATGGAAGAGAATAAGCACATTTCCACCATCATCGATGATCTGGGAAAGGACCAGAGGAGATGGCAGCCATTACCTCTATGGTAGATGCACAGGTGGACACTGACCAGCGAACGGTCCACATCTAAACTCAATCGAATCTGAGAAAATATCTGGTGGAAAAAAAATACGGTCGATGAAGAAGCTCCATCCAAGAAAGTTGGAACTTATCCAACTTGTTCAACTGCACTGGAAAAAAATGCCCCTCCAAAAATAAGTAAGAAAAACAACAAATACAAGAGGTTTTTGCTTGAAATAAGCAAAAAAAAAATCTGCCAATGGAACTAGTGAAAATCGGCTTGTCAAGATTTCTTGAAATAAGATGTGATATTTAGGACTTTTGAGTTAAAAGTGATCTTCAAATTAGCTTAAAAACCTCTTCAAATGTAAAAAAAAAAGCTTGTTTCATATGATATGTGACTCAAAACAATTTGTTTTCAAGACTTTTTCATTTAAAAAGATATTCCAGATGTATTGTCTTCAAACAAGTCCCTATATCTGGCTGAAATGGTACTTGTTAGGCAGTTGTGTCTTATATTAAGTGTAATGAGATATTTTGACAAATATACTTGGTAAGACTTTGATTTTTTTCCAGTGTGTTAAATAAGACTTTTGTGTCATACACTTTTTAAAAAAAAATCTAAATAAAACAGCTGAAAACATATCCTGCACGATTGGTGATTTCATATTTTTTTGCCAGAAGTTTTACTCCCTTTATTTCCACATCAAGCTCGATGACCTCCTTAACTAAAGCGAAGTTCCCGTTTTCTTCATCAGGGTCCCAGACGACTCTGATTCCCAGTCTGGGGTGATCAAACAGAGGCAGAACTGCCTGGAGTCTCGCAGGATGGAGGGCCAGGACGTGCCCAGCCTCACGCTGGCTCCTTGCCTGGGAAGAGAGGGGGTCCCCGCCATCAATCAGGTAGGTCAATGAGCAGTTAGAAACAAAGTGCAACGCTGTGAAAAACAGGTGGAAACTGGTGGGAAACACAGGAAAACACTAATAATCAATTCTGGTTATGCATATTTTATCAAGGTCAAGATCGTATTATATTTATTTAAGTTCACTGGATGTTGCTTTCGTTCCAAATAATCACTCATCTTGTACATTTTTAAGTTTGGCCCCTCTACAGTTGGTATTTTTGTGAATATTTACGCTGAACATCCATGAAAACCAAAGAATGGATTTTCAACAAAAGTAAAAAAACAATGTCCATAAAACATTTTCTACCATTTTCTATCCATATACCCCATATTTCTTATTGGTTCAGTCTGCTCAGTTAAATTTATTTTTACCTTTATTGTTAAATATACAAATCTGTTTTTATTTAGTTTACTGATGTTTATTATTATTACTATTATTATTATTTACCCTACTCTTCATACTGTAGATTTGTATATAGCTAATGTTTATCCTCTATTTTTATTCTATTCCATTTGCTTGTTTTTCCTTTAATTGGTTACATATCTTTTATACTGTACGCTGTTGCAACACAATAATTTCCCAAATTGGGATGAATAAAGTATCTATCTATCTATCTATCTATCTATCTATCTATCTATCTATCTATCTATCTATCTCTAAAATAATCATTTCTCCTGCAGCTTTCACTATCCCTCAGCCAAACTGGGCTTGTGTATAACACCAGAATAGATCTATAGAGATGTAAATAAATCACTTGACTTGATATAGTTTTTGTTATGTGTTTCATCACCTATTAGGTGATTGTTAGAGACTGCCATCCTCCCAAATGGGAGCTCTAAGGTTATAAGAGTGATTGCATGTGACGGAGAAAAATGGCGTCCATTGAGGTGACGATGGTGCAATCTGGGGGTTGAATTCTGTCCTCCTTAAGAGGACTTTGTGCTGGAAATATGCGGAAATGCTCCAATGAGCTGTGTTTCCCTCGTGTCGCCTGTAGGGGCAGCAGTCTAAAAGATAATGTGTCATTTTAATTGGCAAAAGTTATTGATTTGGTGCTCTGACTGCTGTTACTATGTTGGCAGTAAAATACAACAACAGTTTTCAGTTTTTGATGACATATTCAGAAAGATGATATCTGTCCTTTGTTTTTCTAACTTGGATTAGCAAGAGGTGGTGGTGTACCTATAGATCTAATTTCTAAAGGTAACAGTTGTGTGTGGTTCATTTGTTTTGTAAACATGTGATACAATATCGTTTGTTTTTTTAGGGCTGTGCAACGATTAAAATGTATAATCTAATTAATCACATGATTTCCCTGATTAATCACGATTAATCGAATTTGTACGCAAAATCCAAAAATGAATCCAAAAGTAGCGTATAGCTTTTAGCATTTAGCTTTATTTTAAATGTGCTGCCATATGAATGAAAGTGCCATAACATTTGTTGTGCAAACACACTTTTAACATCAGCATCTTTCTGTAGTTTTTATGTAGAAGCCTCGCTCCACTGTCTGTTTCCTTGAATGACTTGCTGCTATCAGTTGTGTGTTTTGCCTTTAAGTGATATTTTAGACTGGAACTACTACGCTGAGAAGACAATTCAACTTGGCTGTAAATGCAGGAGTTTTTTTTAAATTTATTTTGAAATACGTGCTTTTATGTTGAAACAAGTAAAACAGAAAGTTGCGTCAGTTAGCTCTGTGAGCTTCACAAAGGCTGTGTTCGAAACCGCATACTACATACTTGCAAACGGCATACTGATCGATCAGACAGTATGCAGAGCGTTTACCCACAATGCATTTCACTCCTGCCCGAGCCGAAATCAGCCGGCCTGAAGCTGATTTCTCTTAAGCTCTAAACTCTGTAAACTTTAGCAACATTTGAAACATTTTCAGGTGAGAAAGTAGTCGTTTAGATCCCCAACGTGTTGAAAATCTGACAAAATACCGGCTATTTACAATTTTGTTCCCACGAATTCGGCGCTACTCAAGCTAGCCGCAGTGAGCAACGCACTTCCGGTTATTTTCACAAAATAAAATACCCGTTGCCTTTTATCATAGGGAAAGCCATTACGATACAATTGGTGCTTTTGTTTTGAAAACAGGAAGTGAACCTACCCTCGTTGTAGCTAGCTTGAAACTGCCGTTTTGACAGGAAATGACGATCTGCGACGTCATGTTATGTTGCATCTTGGGTAGTTTAAATATGAGTAGTAACCTCATGATGCATACCCAACATTTTGGCGAATCTAGTATGCATCCGGGAACTTTAAAAAAGTTAAAGTTAGTAGGAGCAGTAGGAGTAGTAGGAGAAGTATGCGGTTTCGAACACAGCCAGAGACCGAGGAGCACCTGTAGCAGTGATGTCCAACTTTAAAATGAAAATGGCCGAGTAAAAGTTCCGTACCCTTCTCCATGTTTGGTGGATCCGCCGATTACTTTCTTTTCTGGTTCCGCAGCAGACAGCAACAGACTTTTACAATAATAAAACCTGCGTTAATGCGCGATAACATATTTATCGGCGTTAAATAATTAACAAGTTAACGCGATAATAACGAGTTAACTCGCCCAGCCCTATTTTTTTTACATGCAGCAACATAAGAGGGATTTGTTTGTGTCACTAAATCAGGTAAACGTCTGGGTTTTAGGGTAATTGTTCACATAGTTATCTGTGTTCTGGAGGGTTTCACAACGAGGCACATGAGAGAACTCGGACCGTTCAGGACTTTAGGATTTGTGTGATGTAAACGAGGAACTTGTAAATGGTATCTGAGGCCACTGAATCATCAAAGTTGGATGTATGCTCATATTTGTCCAACACAGGACTGGCTCATATGGCAACTTGTATAAGCGTAGCATTAACTTCTGAGAACTTGCACGGCAGACACTGAAAAAAGGATGTGCAAAGTAGCCATCCCAAACAGACGTGCACCTAATTAAAAGCAAGCATATTCCCAGCTTTGGTCCAGATGGTTGTGCTGTGCATGTGTTTGTGTAGGCTACCGCATTTGTGTTTCTACTCCTGTTTTTGTGCACGTGCCTAACCAGTCGCTGTGTTTGCTTCTTGCTAACTGAGCACAGCAACACACCAAAGAGTCTACGGTGGCGTGCACGTGTGTGTGGGTGTGTTCGCTCTTCTCTCGGCTATAATTAATACCCATAGGATTCTCATTATTCCATGTTTAGAGCGAGTGTGGAGGCTGTGATTCGTGCTAACAAGCCAGCTCCCAGAAAGCCAACGTGTCAGCAGCTGAAATGCCTAAAGGCTTGAGAGACTGGCTTGTGACCGGAAGGTCGTCGGTTCAACTCCCTGAGCTCGTGCGTGAATGAGAAGCTCTTTCGTACCAAACACTGTAGAGACAGCCCTGAAGGAGGGATGGTAATCCCTGTCTGTTCATGTTCGTATGTCTCGTTTGAACTGGTGGCTCCCAGGTGGAAATATCTTTTAACTTAAAGAATTCATTCATTAATTCACTTAACTCTACTCTCAGTTTAAGAAGTTTCACATTGGGAATGCTTTTAGTTATCATTCCTAATCAGCTGTATTTAGAATCAGTAGGTTAAGTGAACTTAACCGAGCTATTTGACTTTAACATTCTGTTTACTCCCTTTGTCCTATGGGTCATGACCCGCCCTACCAAAGCCCCAAAATATATTTTGTATGATGAAACCACCTGTTATTTATCTATTCAACTCAATTCAATACATTTTTTTATCATGTATTTTTTGTTACACAATACAAAAAGACAATCACCAGTTTTCAGGATTACACTTGAAAAGGCAAGGCAAGGCATCTTTATCTATATAGCGCATTTCATACCACAGGCAACTCAATGTACTTTACATAAAGACAAGGCATTAAAAGAGCAGAAAAACAAGCAATTTAAAGAGAATAAAAAAATAGAATAACATTTAAAACACAGTTAAAAGCAATCAAAGAAGAGGGAAAAATAAAAATATAAACTCAACCATAAGCACACCGAAAGAGAAATGAGAAAAGAGAAAAAGGTCTGAAATGGTCTTTCCATACTTGTCAAGACCTGAGGAATGCTAAAAACAAAGCACATGCTTTTCCATTCATTCCAGAACTGCGTAGGAACCTGTGAGCTAGCTTGGGTACATGAGCAGCATTATCCACTGTAAACATGAAGATTCCAGCTCCATCCCCTCAGAAACTGACAATGCATTTCTCACGCTGGGAAAAATCGATAGAGGAGGCAAAGAGACCAATTTGAAATCCTGCAGCAGCAGAGAAAGCTTGCAGTGTCAGTCATTTGGGACACGAATGTATTAAACAGTCGAATTAATGGGAAGATGGACAGCTGTATATCACACAGCACAACGTGTGACTCACCGAGGCAGAAAACTATCGTTCTGAGCTTTAGTGGCTCCAGATGTAATGAGTAAACAAGCCGTGGATGTGTGCGGCAACAGAGGGCGGAACAGGCAACTCTTCAAAACAAGAGAAATGGAGCTTCAACTTACAGCTTTGCACACAAAGCTGCAGGTGTCATCATTATTTTGAGCCCAAGTGCACTTTGCTTTTAACCTTTTATTCATCTGGGGAGCATTTCTGCTGAGCACGCAGACTTTGGCTCTGCACTGACCTGCTTCGTGTTTAACCGAACAACCAGTGAGTTTGTTTACCTGCAACTTCTAACTCTGTAAACGGGGAGAAATCTGTTTAAAGTGCAGTGTTACCGGCAAAAACCTCGGATTCATTTGTGTTGTTTGGAACTTATTGTTCTGCTCTTTCCGACAAAGGCCAACGGGGGAAGCTACAAGGGTGCACAACATGTGCTAATGTGCAGTTCCCCAATTCATGTTCACACAAATAATAGATATTCCATAGCAAACCACGCTTGCCTGAAATATGAATAGTCTCTAGGACATTGTGCAGTAATAATTATAGCAACTAGAAATAAAAACCCAGACAGATTTTAAATATAAAAGAAGTAAGCAATAAACGCTCACATTAGCTTGGCTTGATAAACAGATGACTCAGTTACGTGACAGCTTGAGCAGTGAGGTTCCTGGCTCGACTGTGCAAAGACTGGACCTTAAATGTGTGTATAAATGCACTGACCGAGCTCTGGGTAGCTCCAGCAGAGAGAAGATATATCGAGCTACAGGACCAATTAACCTCTAATGTCATTCTATTTGCAGCACTTCAATAAATCAATCATACAGTGAAATAAACCCTGCAGCGCTGAGATGTTCAAGATAAAACGTCATACAGAGCTGGTATGAAAAGACCTCCAACTGTCCTCTCAACTGTGTCTCACCCTGCAGTACTTTATAGAAGTGTATCAGCCAGTCAGCAGGAGGGTTATGCTAATAAGTTGCAAAGATACAATCATTTTTCACTTTAAAAATGAGCCACTAAAAGAACCTCTAAATCACTCTGAACCAAATTGATTTATATTTTGGCTAAACATGAAATTAATTAATAGATATTTCCATTAAGTTATTCATTAATTAATTTTTTTTTTTATATCTTAAACTGCTGAGCCCAATCAGTCATGATGGGAAAAAGGGAAGCCGGAGAAGCTGGCGATGAGTTTTAAAATAAATATTGAATATGTAATATGAACAGTGTGAACATTTGTGCACATGCAGAAAGCATGCTAGCAGCATGACAAACCTGCATCACAGTTGGGTAATATGTCAGAAAAATGTGGTAACTGGTAATTCCTCGTTTTGCTGTCTGGACCAACGTAATTATTACATGTTTTGTCATAAGGTTGAATTGTTGAGGCAACTTTCGGGTGTTCTCTCTTCTATTTTTCCTGGTACACTGTAAAAAATCTAAATCTTACCAAGTATATTTGTCTCATTGAGTATCTCATTACACTTAATATAAGACACAACTGCCTAACAAGTACCATTTCAGCCAGATATAGGGACTTGTTTTAATACAATACATCTTGAATATCTTGTTAAGTGAAGAAGTCTTGAAAACAAATTGTTTTGAGTCATATTTCACATGAAACAAGTTTTTTTTTACATTTGAAGAAGTTTTTAAGCTAATTTCAAGATCACTTTTATCTCAAAAGTCCTAAATATCACATCTTATTTCAGGAAATCTTGACAAGCCGATTTTCACTAGTTCCATTAGCAGATTTTTTGCTTATTTCAAGCAAAAACGTCTTGTATTTGTTGTTTTTTTACTTATTTTTGGATAGGCATTTTTTCCAGTGTAGACCTCAAACAGCAAGTGGCCAGGAGGCACTCACAGCCTTTAATCCTGATTGGCTGGAAACCAACTCAAATCCACCTGCAACAGTTGGGGAAAGCCCACTTTTATTTAGATAATTTAGATATGGCTACTACTGTTTTCACAGCTGGCATCCCAGTCCTGATCCTAGGGTCGCCCTTATTTCACAGGTTTTACTCATTTTCCCTGTTCGGCCCCAGATTCCTATGAAAGGATCATTAGAGGGTCCCAGCCAGACTATATGATGAGGTGATGCATTCGTTTGGATCAGGTGTTTGGGGCGGAGAAACATCTAAAACATGCAGGGAACAGGGAGTCCCCAGGACCAGGATTACAAAAGTCTACCTCACTCTAAGCTTCTTCCAGATGGATGAGCTCCTGTCATGCGAATTGAGGCCCACCTCCCTCCAAAGAAAATTAATTTGAGCCACTTATACCCCTCATTACCCACAACTGTAGGTGAGAGCATTCTGTCTTAGCTCCTCTTTCACTAAAACAGTCCAGTACAGCAACCGCAGACTGTGGCCAATGTCAGGATTCTTTATTCCTCAACCAGCTCCTTCAATATTAAGTGATTCATCGAGTTAAAATGTCATATATTTAGCTAGAGGTGGATAGAGTAGCCAAAAACTGTACTCAAGTAAAAGTACTGTTACTTCAGAATAATATGACTCAAGCAAAAGTAAAAAGTAGTCATCCAAATAATTACTTGAGTAAGAGTAAAAAAGTGCTCGGTGAAAAAACTACTCCAGTACTGAGTAACTGTTGAGTAACGTCTGATTTATTTGTTAACACAAGCATTCAATCAGACAGACAAAAATACTAAATAATCATCTTTAGGCAAATTAGAGTTCATCCAATTGATAAAATAAATTAAAATGAAGTATTTAATTACAAAATAGCTTAAATTAAAATAATCCAGGTAAATTCAAGAACTTCAATAAAAAATAAAAGAGACTTAGGAAATGTTTAAAACATATTTAACCCATATGTAACCTAAAAAACAAACATTCACCTATCCATGGGGGAAAAACGAGTTTAGGAAACTTACCGCTACATGTTTCCTCAAGTTAGATGTTGAGTTTCTGCTGAAATGTGCGTTTGTTTTGGTTAACACAGAAGACACATAATGGAGCTGCTGTTTCTCACTCTTTGTAAGGTAAACATGTCCATGGTCCACTGTTCTCTCCAGCGCTGCTTCAGCTCATTGAGGTTTGCAGCTCTGGTTTTTGCACAGCTCTCTGAAGGTCCCAGCACAGCATCTCAGTCAGGCTGAGGTCTGGACTCTGACTGGACCATTGCATGGAAATTATGACAAGATAGCATAAAACAAAACAGTAACAATCAAAATAGATTAATGAAGTAGTGAAAACAAAAATAACACAAACTAAGAATAGATAATGGATAGATGGATAGATGGATAGATGGATGGATAAATAGATGGATGGATAGATGGATGGATAGATAGATGGATAGATGGATGGATAAATGGATGGATAGATGGATGGATAAATAGATGGATGGATAGATGGATAGATAGATGGATGGATAAATGGATGGATAGATGGATGGATAAATAGATGGATGGATAGATGGATAGATAGATGGATGGATAAATGGATGGATAGATGGATGGATAAATAGATGGATGGATAGATGGATAGATAGATGGATAGATAGATGGATGGATAAATAGATGGATGGATAGATGGATAAATAGATGGATAGATGGATGGATAGATAGATGGATGGATAGATGGATGGATAGATGGATGGATAGATGGATAAATAGATGGATAGATGATAGATTGATGGATAGATGGATAAATAGATGGATAGATGGATAGATTGATGGATAGATGGATAAATAGATGGATAGATGGATGGATAGATGGATGGATAAATAGATGGATAGATGGATATATACATGGATAGATGGATGGATAAATAGATGGATAAATACATGGATAAATAGATGGATGGATAGATGGATGGATAAATAGATGGATAAATAGATGGATGGATAGATGGATGGATAAATAGATGGATAAATAGATGGATGGATAAATAGATGGATAGATGGATAGATGGATGGATAGATACATGGATAGATGGATGGATAGATGGATGGATAGATGGATTGATAGATGGATAGATGGATGGATAAATAGATGGATAGATGGATAAATAGATGGATGGATAGATAGATGGATGGATAGATAGATAGATAGATAGATAGATAGATAGATAGATAGATAGATAGATAGACTTTGTCAGGTGTATCTTTTCTGCTGTCTGTCCCTTGAGGGTTGGTAAAGGCTTTAAAACACACACACACACATCAGACAGTGTGTTAACGTTGGACCTTTGTGACCCTTACTGTGACCCTTACTTTGTTACACATTCTCCGTGTGTGCCTGTCTCTCCGCTGAGCTCTTACTTTCTTTCTCTAATACGCCGGGTCACTGTTACTTTGGACAGTGACCGATCCTGACCCGTCTCCTGCCTGAAAAAGAAGATGGCTTCACATAATTGTTTTCGAGCTCTCAGCCTCCCATAATCACACATCCAGACTCGCAGCAAAGGAGTGTCAGTGTCTGCACGCTGCGGTTCCACAACACTGTGCGAGTGTTAGTTTGAAGGTGGTAAAAGATGCAAAAAAATCTTATTTTTATGTCTTTATTGTTGTTTTCCTTCTTGAGAAGTGCTATGAAAACAGGATCAAATAGGTCCTGAATGGTAAACAGTGGCTTATTGTATATTTTTGGTTAAAATGTGTGGTGTTTTCTTTGATTACTTCTCTTCATGTTGCTTTTTCTATCATCTTTCTTTGTCTAAATGTGTCACCATCCAGTGTAAAATAGAAAGACAGTCAGACGCTTTGCTTGAGTAAAAATCATTCATGGTTATTGACGACTTTAAAACACTAAACCACAGCTGTTAAATTGCTAAATAAAACTGCAAAAATGATTCAATTTAGCTCCAATCATCAGCTTTTATTCAAAGAAAAGCAGATATTTTGTTGTGGTTTTTTCTTTAGACGTGACATGAACTGGAAAAAACATTTTTTTTTTATTGGGTGTATTTATTGGGGATTTAATGCTTGTGAAAGCACAGGCAGAGAAAGGATGGTTCAACCAACCTTAGAGAGGGAGCCAAATTTGATTTTCTCCTTTTGAAAATTAAGTCTGTTGTTTCTTTTTGTCAATTTATCTTTGAACAGATTCTGGGTGTCCATTGCTGTTTCTTTTATTATTCGCATTTAGTAAATGTGAATAATAAAGCTAATACAACTTGAACTGATGCTCAGAAAAGTGTATATGTTTGCTTTGGGTGGTCTTTGCCTGTTTTAACTGAGATATGATGCACATTAGAAGGCATGGAAACCATTTTGTGAATTACATCTGATGGCAAAGATTAGGATTACGTGGCCTGATGGGATATAATCTACCAGATAATCCCAGAGATTAAAGGGATTCCTGATGAAGAGCTCTCTGAGTCTCGTGGATGTCCACCGCAGTTGTTGTTTTTCCTCCTTGAGGTTTGTTTCTGGTTAGGTCAGATACTTCCTCTACTGAATTACAACCACTGAGAACGTAGCCTGTACTGCCACCTTCTGGTGAAACTACACAACCTGGGTAATTAACTTTAAAAAAAAAGTCTTTTTGGCTGCTTTCTCTAAAGATTGCTTCAGATTTGCTTCCCTGGTGAACCAAAGCCCGGCTTGTGTTTTGTGTGCAAAGATTTAAAAAGAATATAGAGTAAATCTGTGGTATTAAATACATTTTAATACCCAGTTGTATGATGACACTTTTATCTTATTTTATCTTATTTGATTTTGTTGTATTTTATTGCTTTCACTGTTCTTTTATTGTTTTTATTTGTTTTTACTTATTCTTCTCTTTATTTATTACCTGCTCTAAAGCACTTTGGTACACCGTAAGGATTGTCTGTAAAGGGCTGTATAAATAAAATACATTTACATAAATCGTGCAAAGATAGATTTTTTTCCATTACATTTACATTACATTACGGCCATTTTGCAGACGCTTTTATCCAAAGCGACTTACAATAAGTGTGTTCAACATCGGTACGCAAAAGAATTTCAGGTCACAAGAAATCATAAGTGCATTTCCTTCCAAAACCAAACAGCTAAGAGCATAACTAGTGCTAGTTTCCCACCAAAATGTTGTATAAAAAGTGTAAATTTGTCCTTCTGCACATCTGGCAGTTCATCTGTTGTTATAATGTTCTGGTTTCCACATGCTTTTAGCCATATATTGTATTTTTTATCATAATTTAGTGTTAGTTTCGTGCCTGTCTCCACATCTTTATCACTTTAATCACTTTATTTTAATAGAAGCAAAACTAAAGCAGCGCTGGGAAATGTCAGCTCTCTAAACCCAGCCAGACAAACACATAAAAGCTATAAAAAAAAGGATGAACTCTGTCTTTTTCTCTGCAGGAGTGGGTGTACACTCACGGGCAGCAGATCCGTCAGCAGCAGCACTGTCTGTCTCTGTCCACCACCTTCCCTGCCTCGCAGGTCCTTCTGCTACCCTGCAACATGGCGGACGGCAAGCAGGTCTGTAACACACACACATGCGTAGAGTTGAAGCACACAGGTGGTGTGCAGCTGCAGGCGAGTCATATGGCTGATAAATCCATCTAAATGTTAATTAATCTAAAGATAGATTTATCTAAAGATGATTGCTGTACACACACGTCTACACGCAGTGCAGGGGTGGATGCTTGACTCCTTTTTTTTTCCAACAGACATCTTTGAATACTCTTAGCTCGCACATGCACTCGTACACATTCGCGCTTGTCATTACATGACCACTGGGCACCTTGACGGCGTCCCAGAAGCCCCTGCAGCAGAGAACAACCTGACAACCAATAAATCACCTGAGAGAGGAGAGGAAGAACAAGTGGGGGGAGGCGGGAAAGCAGGAGGGGAGATGAAGCAAGACAAGAAAGAAGAGGGGGGGGGGTGAGAGGAAGTGTGGAAAATAAGAAAGACGATAGAAAAGCTTCTAATTGCACCTTCACCAACTGGTCCAGTCTGTGTTTGTGTTAATCCCGTCTGGATCCTCGTCATCTGAAACAAATCAACTCGATTTGTGGATTTGATCAGACGTGAAAAACCACGTGCATGTTTTTACATGCTTTCATTTAGCTTTTATTCTCTGTTATGTCATGGTGGTGCCTGGAACTGCCTGGAACCATTTTTATCTGAGGATGCTGAAATCAGGATTTTATTAGAGCTGAGCTTCAGTCTGGAAGAGTTGACACGTCGTCTTATTTTGTGATTTTCAGTTTCTGACATGTTTGGCAGACTGCCGAGATCCATGTGAGTCCAGCTGAGGGATACAAGCAGGATTGATTCGTCCCAACCTCATTATTTAGGTGTGTTAGTCCAGTTTTAAGAAGATTTTAAATGATTTCAGCTGGACTAACATGTTCACGTGCATTTTAAAGGTCTGGTTTATTTGTTTATTCTATTGTCATATCAACATGCTTGGTGTGAAGAAAAGGAGGAAATTAAGACTGAAAATGTAAGGTAAACAGAGATTTTAAAGGTCAAGGACTTGAAAGGAGGAGGATCTGAAAACAAGAAAAATGTTAAAAGAAAAAAGCAGGCTTTAAGCCTCCAAACACCGCATTCCTGTTTATTGCTTCATCATCGTGAGACTGCATCTTCCAGAAGTCTGAATATTTTTACACCTCAACAATAAGCTCCCCTGTGGCAGCAAGATGAAAGGAAGTTGAGGTACAGTCGATATGTTCCAGCCAAGGGCGAGAATCAGGGGGAAAGTTGTTGTTTTCCTCAAGTTTTGACTGAGAACAGGTTCCTAGATGTGAAAACCGAAGCTGCTAATTAGGAAAGTGGTTTATTCTGTTTCAGCACATGCTCTAATTTAGAGACATTCGGTGTTCTGTACTGTGTGTGTTTTATGTGTACTTAAAGGTGGATTTTGGAAAAGTTCTCACCACTAGGGGGCAGAGATTTCCCAGATGAGGTCTATGCTTACATAACTATTTAAAAGTATTTCATTCATTCTTTTTTTTTCAATTTCCCATCGACTTATTGCCTTTTAATCTTATTCCAAATTGATGCTGAAAACTTGTCCACGTATTTGTCACATGTTGGCTGGGCTACGGCAGTTTTAGCTAGCTGTTCCCTGAAGATCTTTCCGCTGATCATCATAAACACACAACAAGCCGACATCTTGGAATCAGCTGTGAAAAGATAGCGCTACAACATAGTGCTAACAATACAAGCTTTTCACTTTCTGGACATTATTTGACATCTCTATGCTTTGTGAGTTGTTTTCGCTACTTTTAGACTGTATTCGAAACCGCATACTTCTCCTACTACTCATACTAACTTTTTGAGTTAGTAAGCGAGTTTGAGTAAGCAAGAAGTTCCCGGATGCATACTAGATTCGCCGAAATGTTGGGTATGCATCATGAGGTTACTACTCATACTCAAACTACCCAAGATGCAACGTAACGTGACGTCGCCGATCGTCATTTCCTGTCAAAACGGCAGTTTCAAGCTAGCTACAACGAGGGTAGGTTCACTTCCTGTTTTCAAAACAAAAGCACCAATTGTATCGTAATGGCTTTCCCTATGATAAAAGGCAACGGGTGTTTTATTTTGTGAAAATAAACGCAAGTGCATTTAGTAGTCTAGCTTTAGTAGCGCCGAATTCGTCGGAACTAAAATTGTAAATAGCCGGTATTTTGTCAGGTTTTCAACACGTTGGGGATCTAAACGACTACTTTCTCACCTGAAAATGTTTAAAATGTTACTAAAGTTTACAGAGTTTAGAGCTTAAGGGAGATCAGCTTCAGGCTGGCTGATATGTAGTATGTAGTATGCGGTTTGGAACACAGCCTTACTCTTACTGTTACTCTTCTTCTGTTGGCTCAGGGCAGACTAAACACTACGGTGACTCACGTCCCACCTAGTGGTGCAAAGTAGTATTACCCCGAAGATTCACAGTTGTATATCTCAGCTGCGTAGTACACAGGGTGTCTTTAATATATATTCATTGGTATTGTTTTTTTCCAATTCTGTTGAACACAACACGCACGCACAGCTCAAACAGGCAGGTGTTACACACCTGGGGGAGATTTAGCTCAGATATCACACTTGAATAAGAGGACTAAAAAAACAACCACACCAGCATCTGTGTGTACGTTTTATTTATTTGTGTTTGCACATTGAGCCACTGAGGCGCATCTCTGTCATGTAGCTGAAACTTGTAAACCTTTGTACTGACACACAGTCTGCACTGTTGCATGTCCTGGTTGAGTGTGTGTCTGTGTGTAGGCAGGAAGTAGGGCGATGATAGCTAATTATAACAGAAATCCACCAGAGAAACAGTCCAGAACTGACAGGTAAAGACACAGCGAGGAAGAGAGGCGGAGTGGGCTTATAATAAAGATTGTTAAGGACAGGATGGATGCAAAAAAACAGAGATGCAGCTAAACAAGCCAGAGAGTAAGAGGTAAATATGACTGTTCAGCTTATCGGCAGCAAAGTGGGGTTCAGGGTCTTTCCCAAGGACACTTTGAACTGCAGACGACTGACCTTCAGACTGGCAGACGCCTGCTCTTCCTCCTGAGCTACATCTGCTCCGAGGTAGACCGCTGTGCGTTTGATGCACCGCTCTGTGCTGCGGGGGGCCAAACAAATTCTTATTTACACTGGAAAAAATCAAAGTCTTACCAAGTATATTTGTCTAATTTCTATTCAAAATATCTCATTACACTTAATATAAGACACAACTGCCTAACAAGTGCTATTTCAGCCAGATATAGGGACTTGTTTTAATACAATACATCTGGAATATCTTGTTAAATGAAAAAGTCTTGAAAACAAATTGTTTTGAGTCGGATTTCATATGAAACAAGCTTTTTTTTTTACATTTGAAGAGGTTTTTAAGTTAATTTCAAGATCACTTTTATCTCAAAAGTCCCAAATATCACATCTTATTTCAAGAAATCTTGACAAGCCGATTTTCACTAGTTCCATTGGCAGATTTCTTTTGCTTATTTCAAGCAAAAACGCGTTGTATTTATTGTTTTTTTACTTAGTTTTGTAGGGGCATTTTTTTCAGTGTACAATGCCAGGCCGTCAATGTAAATGTGTTTGAATAAAAGTTAAATAAAGATACATTTAAAGAAAAAGACCAAACCTGTGCACATAAACTGCAGCATGTGTGCAGTCAACATGCAACTCAACACATTAATATTTATTCAATCTTAAAAGCATTTATGATAAATGTTTTGGTGTTTAATGAACATTTTATCCCACAGAAACACCAATATTTGTAAAAATTTGAGGAGTGATAATTAATTTTGTCTCTGTATTACAAAAGAAAAGAGAAAATATGTAAATTGTCTGTTTTTAACCTTTTAACCAAATCCTTCATCAATCTCTAATGCAGTCAAGATGAAAAATAAATATATAAGTGTTGATATTTGACTGAAATTTGACCCATGTGGTGCTTCTAAATATTGTGCTTGTGCTGTTTTCACTTTGGAGCCCCAATTTAGAGCCCTCTCAGACGAGCTTTCTGTCCTTTCTTTAAGGAGTCTGCAGGAATAGTTCTCCAGGCTTCTTGAAGGACATCCCAAAGCTCTTCTTTGGATGTGGGCTGCCTTTTGTTCCGTTCTCTGCCAACATGATCCCACCCTGCTTCAGTAACGTTGAGCTCCGGGCTCTGGGGAGGATTCATCCCTCCATCAGACCTGCTGCCACTGATTTTCAGCCCACTTCTTGTGTCCTTTGGCACAGCTCAGCCTTTTCTCCCTGTTTCCCTTCCTTAAGAACGGCTTCCTGACAGCCACCCTTCCATGGAGCCCATTTCTGATGAGGCTTGGGCCAACAGCAGATGGATCAGCTGAAGGTCCAGATGCATCTCTCAGCTCCTGTGTCAGGTCTTTGCTGGATGTTTTCCTCTTTCTTAAGGACATCCCTTTCAGATCCTGTTCATCTGCTGTAGATAGTTCTTTAGGCCTGACACTTCTTCTTCTGTCCTCCACTTGTCCAGTTTCCTCAAATGTTTTAAGGACACACTGCACACCATGCTGAGATATGCCAAGTTTTCAGCTAACAGCTCTTTGGGAATCACCTTGTTGCTGCAGAAATCCTGTTTTCTGTCTGTCAGACTGTGTTATCTTTGCTGTTTTTCAGAATAAACACTAACAAATGATGTGTCTTTGCAACAGGTTGCCAGTAAAAATGCTGAAAGATCCAATTTAAAATAGGTGCTTTGCAAAGTTGTCTGTTATGTGTGCATACAACACTTGAGTTAGGAGCCTTTTTTATACTGGAATGATTCATAGGTCAGAGTTAAAAAACACACACATTCCTTTGAAAATGATCTACAAGGAGTTGACTGAAAATGAGTGAAAAAGCAGCCAATGTCCAAAGAAAAACTTTGAAAGACCTTCAGAGAGCCTGGGGAACTATTGCTCAAGACCACTTTAAAAGATTACAACAAAGTCTGGCTGCTTAAATATAAAGAAATGAGGGCTGAATCAAGACTTTTAGAAGAGTACTGTGCACAGATAAGAGAAAAAGACTCCATCAGATTAACATTTTTTACCCTCTGCCTATTGGAAACTGCAAATTAGAGCATGCATTTCAGCTTCATGACAATGAGTTCGAGGTTCTTGAACCTGATTTGAATTTTCTCAACTTCAAATTAATTGAGAATCACCTTGTTGCTGCAGAAATCCTGTTTTCTGTCTGTCAGACTGTGTTATCTTTGCTGTTTTTTAAAGTAATGCAAACAGTTTATAACTGGTTCTCTGGCCTTTTTTTATACTCAAATGATTCTGAAGGTCAGTGGTGAGAGATTTACAAGAAAAGCACATTCCTCTGAACACGGTGAGGTACAAGGACTGAATTACAAATGAGTGAAAAAGCAGAAAATGTTCAAAGAAAAACTTTGAAAGACCTTCAGAAAGCTGGAGAACTATTGCTGAAAACCAAGAAATTCTCAGTTTTTTAGGAAGTAAAATGCAACGACATAAAGGCCGGATCAAGAATGTATTTTTTATTTTTGCCTTTTCTATCAACTTATTCACTTATCCACTAAAAAACAGATGGAAACACGTGTTTAAGTCTAATAATCAGACGAGTAACGTCTCTCTTTGTTACACATTGTGTATGACAGCATTTTTAAAGCACCCTTACTGTATATTCAATGACTTTTACAGAATTAGCTTCATAACTTTTATATCTGACAGTCTAAAAAAAGAAAATTTAAGGCTCAGAGAATTCCCCTCGAGTAAGAAATCAAAAGAAGTAGTCCTGAAATTGTTATGTCCTCAAAGGAAGGGGTTTCAGGACTCTGCGATAACCTGGGCCTGATCCCAGGGCATGATGGGATATGCTCCTGAAAGGGATGATCTTTTATGTATGTACACTTCTTTAAAGAGGGAGCGATGCGACGTGTTAACTCTCATTTCCGATGTCAGCAGTCCTGCAGCAGCCTTAATGAGGTGAATACTAATTGATTTACTTTTAATTATCCCTCTCTCTTCTTTTTCCAATTAAAAAGCTCTGCGGCCTGTCGCTGCGCCGTGACGAGCGTGTCATCCCGCCGCCGCCGCAGCAGACCCACAGTGTGATTTTACAGAACAAAGCCTGCATGTTTTTTTTGTCATAAGGCCTCATGAGACAACAGTATGAGACGGAGATATGCCTCAGAGGCTCGGCGCATGCAGCTGGCAGACAAACACAGAAATCCACGTGCGTCCTCAAACTACTGACAAAATAAGACAGAAATAGAGATGTTGTGCCTTCTTCATTTCAAATTTTCTCCCTTTTTCTCCATCTGTCAGTTTGCTCTTGTGTTTGATTGGGTTTCAGACCCACTGCCAGATAAAAGCTTCTCTTCAGGTCTGATCATATCTGCTGCCTTGTTTTCTAGCTGAAGAATCCGACTCTGAATAATGCACACACACAAAAAAAAACAAAAAACACATACACGTCATCTGTTCATGCCTACGGAGGACATTACACCGACTTATATTCATTTCCTGGAGACCTACCCAACCCCTGTCCACACACTAACCTTAAAAAAGCCTGACTTTCATCTCATGATTTACAGTATGGGGCCTCTGCCTCTTGCCCTAATGAGGACACACCCCCTGTAAACAGATGTATCCCCACAACATGATTAATACCTAGTAGTACCACATATTCACACACACACACACACACACACACACACACACACACACACACACACACACACACACACACACACACACACACACACAAACCATCTGTTTTGGTCGAAAAACTGCTGTATCAAGGAAATATTTAAAAGAGGGCTCCATCTAGTGGTCACTCAGGAGAAGCACAAGTGATCCTTTATCAATTTAAAGTAGTCAAAACTTTTATCACTGCTATTACTGATTATAATTATTGTAATTATTACTACTATTAGTCCGTAAACTTAATGAGATTATTGGCTGTGGCTCTGTAGAGCTAACATGTGGTACAGTTGGCGAAGTTGGAGTTTGTTAATCATCAAAGTTTGGGGACTTGGATCAGCAGAGAACAACAAACGATGTGACTAATACAGGTCTCCCAATTTATTTGATGCATTAAGTCCTTAGATCTAATTACAATCCCTGAAGATAAAGCCTTCCAGCACAAAGTGTGCACTGCAAACAACAAAGCTGCACCTTCTACTGACCTGCAACCACAACCCACTTCTGCCAAATGAATTAGACCCATTTTCTGAGGATGGAGCAGTTTCCGTCCATCTTTTTTGGTGTTTGGCACCCATCATCTCTTCTTAGGAGCTTGTCTCTTTGAACAAACTGTGATGACCTCTGCTACATACCAGTTAGTTCTCACTTTGTAACATCTGCTGGTGTTATTTGAGTTCAGCAACGCTAAATTTAGTCAAATTAATGGAACTAACTCACTGAAATAGCATGTTTACGTGTGTTTTTTTTCTAATAAACCTGCTGATTGGCAGTGAAGACTCTTTAGACTGCTTCAGAGATCATTGGGCATAAGCTTAAAGTTTGTTTTGATTACAGAAATTCATGTTTGGTTCTACCTCACACATCATTCTCTATCAGAACCCCCTGAAATATAGAATAAAAACACATTTCTGTCTTTCCTGTTATTTTCTTTGTATTTTATGTGTGCGTGCACCGTTTTTTTAACCAGTGTGGCATACCAAGCAGCATATTCTGTATATTTAATACTCTGTGAGGATTTTTCCTTCAGTAGGTATTTTTCAAGCAAAAGGAACCGAAGAATTTACTTACTAATATTTCTGGTAATGATTAAAAAATGTGGAGGAAGTTAAATGCTTAGAGTCTGCATTATGATGTTGAGAACAAACTTCCTAAATTGTCTTTTTATCTTGGCTGTTTTGTCTTATTTTATATTATCTTATTTTAATTCACCAAGCACTCTGGGTTACGCGTGCATTTAAAAGGTGATATATGAATAAAGTTGAGTCTGAAAATGTGATTTTCAGACGTTTGTCACGCAAAACACGGGACAGCTTTTATTGTTTTATAACTTTTATAACTTTTCATGTGTTGATAGTGATAGTTTGGAAAATGAATGGGGGGCTTTGGAGAGGGGAGCTCGAGTTGTTTGCATATGTATTTGTGGGTGGGATGCAGGTTTGCTGCTCAGTCATACAGACACACCCGGCCATACGACCAAACACTTTTCCTAAGATGTCTTGTTTGGCTGCAGGTTTCATGAAATCCTCTTTTCGCTGCATAACAGCAATGAGAACGAATAGAAGATGAAAACAAAAGGCTCATCGTTGGTTAAACGCTGGCTAAATGGAGCTTAGTGTGTATAAATTACATTAAATTGCATGAAATCGTTGATTTTGGTTAAAATAGTTTTTGTTTCTGTTTTTTACTGCAGCGGTGGCAGAAGTCGGGGACTCACCTGGAGCATCTGGTGTCTCGGTTCTGCCTGGACTCAGAGATGGCTCTGGATGGGATGGACTCGTCCCGGATGTTGGTCATCAGCCCCTGTGAACTGAGTGCATACACACAGAGATGGGAGGTCCCCTTCTCCTGACCCCGTGACCTTTCTCCACCACAAACCTGCTCTGGGACGCCGGCTCTCCGCCTCAGAGCTGGACAGAGACCGCTCGCACAGACTGAAGACGTTTGAGTCGGCTGACGGCGCTGTGTGTGTCCGGGATGTTTCAACAGGAAGCTGCTGAAGTCTGCTCGATGTTTTCGGCGCTCTTTAGCGTAACGACGGAGCGGAAATTCAGCAGTTTGTCAGGTGTAAAAGAGTCGAGCTGGATTGAAATACTGCTGCAGGAGAGATGCATGAAAAACGTGTTAAGTTTTGGTTCAGAGTGAAAACCAAGTGCACCTTAAAACCCCGATCTTTGCATAATGTCCTGTAATCTGCTTTTAAAGCTGTTCAAGAATCAGAAAATTAAAACCAAGCACAATTCCTACTTTTAGTCAGAATCCTGTCCCTGTCTTCACCGCAGTGACCCGATGGGATCCAGGCTGGGCTAAAAGAATGACCCCGAGCCCACCGGAGTCAGCCCGTCTGGGTTAATAAACAGCACAAAGTTGTGATTCACATGCCGATTATCAAGCAACCGACACACAACCCCATTTCCTTACAAGTGCAATGGCTTTCAAATGATTTAAACCCAGAAAAACTGAGATTTTGAATTTGATTCCAGTGATATCCGGAAGTAAAGTCTGGAAAACGCATAATCAAACTTCCATGGCTGTTAAATAGCTGCTTAATGTTATCTGGCTTCCCATCAGCTGTTTCTACTTACAGTTTAAGCCTTCTGTGGATAAATCTGTGGACGGGAGCGTCCCTAAAATGTCCTTCAAAGGTTCTCTGACATCAGAACATTCCCTTAAACTACATCTGATGAGGCAGCACAACTGTTCTTCACTTTGAGAAGCGCCCGCTGCGAGCGTTTGGGAACTGAGGCGACCAACGCCGTCATTTTCCAAGTGAAAGGTTTTACCCGTCTCTTTGCATGTAGACTTAAGCTGCTTAGCAGGTTTTCGCCTAATTTCTTGAATTTCTTGACTAAAGGCAGGCTGGTTTTGCACCTCGACTCTGCCGTAATACACGCAGAATGTGGTTTGTCTTGCTGAAATAAGCAGGATCCTAAGAAGAAAACATCTGGATGAAAACATCTTTCCTCAAAACCTGCATGTATAATTCAACATTCATGGTTCTCTTACAGATGTCCAGGCTACTGATGCCATGTGCACTAATACACCCACGTGCAATCCAAATGCAGCTGTTTGAACTGCGTAAGGATGAGAGCTGAATGGTTGCTGAGTGCACGGCATCCAGATGTTGCTTCATCAGCCCAGAGAGAACAGCAACGTTTCTCTGCGTCTACACATCCGCAAAACTCATCTTGTTTCTGACGTGTTCACATAATTAGCTGTGAAATGTTCCAGTGTTTTGCTTCTCATTACTTAACTACTTCCCTTATTTCCAGAACAGCTGGAGTCTTCTAAAATGCTACAAAAACTTTCATTTAACCGACACAAGTCAAAAGTAAGGCTGGGCAACTGTTTAATCTAATTAATCACATGATTTCCCTGATTAATCACAATTAATCGCATTTGTACGCAAAATCCAAAAATGAATCCAAAAGTAGTGTATAGCTTTTAGCATTTAGTTTTAAAAAGTAAAAAAGTAAAAGTTCCGTACCCTTCTCCATGTTTGGTGGATCCGCCGATTACTTTCTTTTCCTGTTCCACAGCAGACAGCAGCTGACTTTTACAAAATAAAAGCCTGTAAGCAACAGACTTTTACAATAATAAAATAAATAATAAAACGGGGTAGTTTGTGGCGTAGTAGGTTAACTTGCCCAGCCCTAGTCAAAAGATATCATTTTCTTCACTGAAAAGTTGGTGGAGAGACGAAGGAAAACGGACGTATTTCCAGATTCTGGAATCTGCAGAAAAACTGGTGACGTGTGAGGGTGTCAGGATTTGGTATAAAAGGAGCATCAACCATGAGCCTCCACTTTTCAGGCAGCGCTGCATGAGAAGCCGTCACGCCACCATGATCAATACAGCCACATCTCAGTGTAATCTGAAACTGTCAGATTCCTCTGAAAAACAGCAACAGTTAGTGTCCTCAGTTCCCAAACGAATAGAAAATGAAGCCGAAGGACCACAACTCTGCATCAGATTCTAGATTCAAGTCTAGTTTCTCTTCAGATTCTGCGTTTGTTGCTTTGTAGAAAATGTCCCGATTTTTCTGGAAATGTGATTCTGGAATCAAATTCAAAACGAACGTTTACTTTTCTTACTTTCTGTAAAGTTTCTCTGTAAAGTGTGAGACCAAAGAAGGAAAAAGCCCCAGAAAGGGCTCCCGAAACCTGGATTTCAGAGCTGGCCGAGAACAGATGCAAAGGCTGCCAGGATGTGTTTTTAAGCTAAAGAAGGAGCAAAAATACAGAGTTAAAAAGGCTGTAAAAGAGAAGAAATGTGTAAAAAAGTGAACAGCATGAATTCAGCACGTCACGTCTGCTCTTCTGGTGGCCGATCGGACTTGGTCGGTGTTTGTGCTGCTTCCAGGAAGCAGCTGCTGCAGCACGTCGGGTTTTTTTGGATTCAGAAACACAGTTTGGTATTTTTGGGCTTCATTTCCACAAAGACTTTTCCTCTCTTGTGCTATTATAGACTCTGAGATGTAAGCAGATCTTTTGTTAAGGTGGTTTTTAATTTAATTTTGAGCACACTAACAGAAACACAGGGTCCCACATGACCCTCGTGTCATGTGACATTTTTCTTTGCTTTTCCATTTCCTGTTCTAAACACGAGTAAAGTTCCACCAACCTACGAACGCTGGAATCTTCTGCGTTCGCTGTCCCACTTCAGTGTGTGTTACAACGTGTCATTTTGATAGTTTGTCTGATTGGACAATAAACATTTTATAATGGCTGTTTTTGTTTTATTTTGCCCACTAACACACACACACACACTATGCTATCAACTTAATAAAAACTATTTGTAAATAAAAACAGCTGTCATTACTATGTGGGTGCTCGTGGTTCAAAGTCATTTTTATGACCCCAGATGTGCAAGTGGTTGCACAGCTGACACTCTATGCGTACAACATTCACCCAAAAAACACAAAAACGCATCATTATTAAGGCCAGTTGCAGGATTACACACTGCACAGACAGATAGATAGATAGATAGATAGATAGATACTTTATTGATCCCGAAGGAAATTCAAGCATCCAGTAGCAAGACATAATAAAGCAATAAAAATGTTTATGCAATTATAAACACTTTAAAAACTGTAGTGGCTATTGTGTCAATAATCAAAACTAAAAAAATGTCAAAACCATAATAAACTAAATGAAATCAAACGGCCACTGAGGCACCTGGGGAGTGAATTTACGCAGGTAAAATAAGTCCATTGCCCAGGCAAAAAATTAGGTTTCTTTAGATTTATTTCTCTAACCACAAGCAAACAAACAAAGAACAATGGGCCTTTGCCGCCTCTCTTGCCCTGGTAAAAAAAACTATTAGCACTCCCAGGTGCCTGCTCACCTAAATAAACTCTCCCAGTGCGCCCCAGCTAACCCGTGCTTTCAAAATAAAAGCATAATTAAATACCCAAATTAACTCAAACAATACTAAACATCATAAACAACCAAAAAAAGGTGTATTCCCCAAACTAAACCCCCAAAAGATAACTAAATAATAAGTGAGCCAAATATTCAAAATAACAAATAGTTCCAACAAAAACCATCTAAGAATTTAAAAAACAATTTAAAAAACTGTTTAAAAATATAAATTATAAATATTCACGAGAACAAGACATAAAAACATATGAAGTCAAGTTCCTGGAGCACAGTTACCTCGCAGGATTAGGGTTCTCACTGTGGAGCCGGGCCTCGGGGGGAGGCTCGTTGTTCCAGACCTGGGGTGGACCTCCTGTGGACCCACGACCTCTAAGACCCGCCCGCCGTAAGGGTCTGGTACTTTGTGGCCTTACGGAGGCCCTGTAATCCGATCCATGGCTGCTAAAACTAAAATTAGAAAATAAAAAAAGAAACAATAATCCCACAGCTCGAAAAGGATCGATCAAACTCTTATCAGTCAACTATATCTCATAATATCTCTCAAAACGTCATCTTTACGGGCTGCACGGTGGTGTGGTGGTTAGCACCGTGGTCTCACTAAACTCAACTCAACTCAACTTTATTTATAAAGCCCTTTAAAACAGCCGGGGCTGAAACAAAGTGCTGTACATGAATAACAACACGAAATATAAGGCATAAAACATAAGAACAATGTAAAAACAATAATAAACAATAACAATATTAAAACAATAAAAACAATAACAGAAACAGAGTCTCATGCTGGGTTAAAAGCCAGAGAAACCCATAAAAATGGGTTTTAAGACGAGTTTTAAAAATGGGCAGTGAAGTCTGATGTGAAATGGGAGGTCGTTCCACAGTTTAGGACCGGCAGCGGAAAAGGCTCCGGCTCCTCTGAGCCTCCGTTTGGCCCTCGGTACCTCCAGGAGCAGCTGATCAGCTGACCTGAGGCACCGGGCAGGAGCATAAGGATGGAGCAGCTCATAGTAAGGTAAGGCAGGGCGAGTCAACAGGAGGGGATTCACAGGAGCCACTGGGACCAATCACCATCACTTCTGTCTTATTTTCGTTGAATTTTAAAAAGTTTAAGGACATCCAGGCTTTAATGTCTTCAAGACACACCAGAAGTGGTTTCAGAGAGAAAGCTTCCTTCTCCCTTAGGGGCTCATAGATTTGGCTGTCATCAGCATAACAATGGAAAGAGATACCACACTTTCTCAGGATGGAACCCAGGGGCAGAAAGTACAGTGAAAAAAGCAGGGGCCCTAAAATTATGGAGTTAAATTTGTCTGAATAATATTTGTATATACGCAGAAGGGGATCCACAAATATGTCTTGATTTGCATGTGTGTTTTGATATCTACAAATAAAAAAATCATATTTGTAACTCGTATATTGATTTTTACAAATATATATTTGCATTTGTAAATAAAATGCCATTTGTAAAACCAAAAAAATTATTGTGAAATGTGATTCTGCATTTGTGAATCACCAGCACACACATTTTTCGCTTTCCACAGTTAAGTGTTTTTGAGACGTTCTTCGCATGAAAGTCGCACAAATCCACACGTAAATATTTCTTGACTTGCATTCGTGTTTTGATATCCACAAATAAAAAAAATATATATTTGTAACTTGTAAATTGGTTTTCACAATTGTATCGGTGTATTTGTAAATGAAATGGCATTTGTAAAACTGAAAATTGCCTTTGTGATATCTAATTTTGCATTTGTGCATTAACAGCACGCGTAGGTTTCGTTTTCGCATTTGTGAATCTGCACAATCAGCGCACGTATTTTTGAGACAATCTTTGCAGCAGAGGAAGCCACCCAGATTCACAAATAGCCTACCTGTACTTCCTAATCAACTAGATGGCAGTGTTGCTCAATCTATTGCGTGTTACCATATTGCTCTCACTCTGAATACTGTCAGAAAAAACAAAACATATGAAAATTAGAGAGTCTCTGAACTATTTACATTTACATTTTACTATCATAACTATCATAATTTGGGGCGAGGGAATTGTACTTTGGGCCTACTGAAGTTGGCGGTAGCTGCTCATCATGCCCACGTTGTTCGGCCATGGTTGAATTTGAATGAATTGAAAAATTCGATGAAAGTCAAGTGAAGCATAGCCGTTATGAGCTTTATAGAACAACACCTACTTGATTAGGAAGTAGAGGTAGGCTATTTGTGAATCTGGGTGGCTTCCTCTGCCGCAAAGATTGTCTCAAAAATACGTGCGCTGATTGTGCTGATTCACAAATGCGAAAACGAAACCTTCGTGTGCTGTTAATGCACAAATGCAAAATTAGATATCACAAAGGCAATTTTCAGTTTTACAAATGCCATCCCATTTACAAATACACATCTGCAATTGTGAAAACCAATTTACAAGTTACAAATATGTTTTTTTTATTTGTGGATATCAAAACAGGAATGCAAGTCAAGAAATATTTACGTGTGGATTTGTGCGACTTTCATGCGAAGAACGTCTCAAAAACAGGTAACTGTGGAAAGCGAAGAATGTGTGTGCTGGTGATTCACAAATGCAGAATCACATTTCACAAATGATTTTTTTGGTTTTACAAATGGCATTTTATTTACAAATGCAAATATATATTTGTAAAAATCAATATACGAGTTACAAATATGATTTTTTTATTTGTAGATATCAAAACACACATGCAAATCAAGACATATTTGTGGATCCCCTTCTGCGTATATACAAATATTATTGAGACAAATTTAACTCCATATAAAATTGAACCCTGTGGAACCCCATATGACACCGGGACTCAGAACACAGGTGGTTCTGGTTCAATTCCCAGCTGGGAATGTTCTGTGTGGGCTCTACATGTTCTCCCCGTGTATGTGTGGGTCCTCTCCGGCTTCCTCCCGCCATCCTCAAACATGCATTTCAGGTGAGTTGGTGTCCGTAAAGTGACCCTGGGAGTGAGTTTGAGCGTGCATGGTTGTTTTTCTCTGTGTTGGACTGGCATTCTGTCCAGGGTGCACCCCGCCTCTCGCCCGATGTCAGCAGGGATAGGCTCCAGTCCCCCCCACCCTCCCAGTTGGATTAGGCGGCTATAGAAAATGGATGGATGGATGGCATCATTACTTCACTCCACTGCACATCGTATCTCTTCTGATGAACAATGCCCCACAGTAAGCTTTCAACCATACAATTTAGGGATTAAGGGAGTACTTTGTTGTCTTAGATGAAAACTATGAATTCTTCTGACTGCATTCTATTGGAGGAGAGGCAGGCTACGCCCTGGATGGGTTGCCAGTTCATCACAGGGCCAACAGAAACAAACAACCGTGTATATTCAGTCCTGCTGCCAATGGAGACAACAACTGTGCACACTCAAACTCACTCCTGGGGTCAGTTTAGAATCACTAATTCCCCTAATATTAACACCTTAAATCTCCAAGTTACATTTAAAGTTTGAAAAGACTGGCACCAGGTATTTTACAAGCAAAAGGAACCGAAGAATTTCTTACTAACATTTCTGGTAATGATTAAAAAATGTGGTGGAAGTTAAATGCTTAGAGTCTGCATTATCATGTTGGGAACAAACTTCCTAAATTGTCTTTTTATCTTGGCTGTTTTGTCTTATTTTATCGTATTTTATTTTATTAAGCACTCTGGGTTAGGCGTGTATTTAAAAGGTGATATATGAATAAAGTTGAGTCTGAAAACGAGATTTTCAGGTGTTTTTCACGTAAAACATGAGACAGCTTTTATTGTATTATAACTTTTATAACTTTTCATGTGTTGATAAATATAAATATTTTATCGCACATTAAAGCAGGTTTATTTTTTATTTATTTAAAAAAAAAATTGGGGGGGCTTATGTGCCTTTGATTGATAGGAAAGTTCAGAGAGACAGTTTGTAAAAGTCTGTTGCTCACAGGCTTTTATTTTGTAAAGGTCTGTTGCTCACAGGCTTTTATTTTGTAAAGGTCTGTTGCTCACAGGCTTTTATTTTGTAAAAGTCTGTTGCTGTCTGCTGTGGAACAGGAAAAGAAAGTAATCGGTGGATCCACCAAACATGGAGAAGGGTACGGAACTTTTACTCGGCCATTTTCATTTTAAAGTTCTTCCAGACGGCGGAGTCGACAGAACCAAAGTCATCTGTAAACACTGCCAAGTTGAATTGTCTTCTCAGCGTAGTAGTTCCAGTCTAAAATATCACTTAAAGGCAAAACACACAACTGATAGCAGCAAGTCATTCAAGGAAACAGACAGTGGAGCGAGGCTTCTACATAAAAACTACAGAAAGATGCTGATGTTAAAAGTGTGTTTGCACAACAAATGTTATGGCACTTTCATTCATATGGCAGCACATTTAAAATAAAGCTAAATGCTAAAAGCTATACACTACTTTTGGATTCATTTCTGGATTTTGCGTACAAATGCGATTAATCGTGATTAATCATGGAAATCATGTGATTAATTAGATTAAAAATTTTAATCATTGCCCAGCCCTAATTATTTAATTATTTTACATTTGTATATTATATTATTCTTTGGAACAGATGTCATCTATATTGCACCTGTGCGGTTTTATTAGCAGAAATTCTTATCCTAAACACTGATACTGGATCTTGTTTGGTGCTTTAATGGTTGTTGAGGAGTCCACTTACCCTAAAACCTTTTCTTTATTTCCACTGGTAAATTATTTATCCCTAACCTCTAAAAAAAAGACATTAAGAAATAACAAGTCATATGCCTGGGAACTCTAAACTCAGTAACGCGCGTTTGTTTTGTTTTGTTTTTGCTCTCATTCAAGTTCATGCACAATTGAGTGATGCGCGGCGGAGTGTGTTCACACACACTCAGAGGCACACAGAGTACATTATGTACCCAAACCCCTGTTTTACCCGTCTGCTCGTCATCTTCACCCGCCCGGCCAAACATTAATCCCCCTCTGACAGCTTCAGTCCAGACTTTAACGACGCCGAAGAGCAGAAAATGTCACACGGTAAAAGCTGACATTATATCTTTAGGAATATTTTTTTTTTTTACGACACAGCTGTTTTCCAGAGAAGACTCGCTTTTATGTAAGTACAATGACCTTTTCGTTCCTCCATTATCTCTTTACAAACGATGACATTACGAAAATTTGTTCGTTTTTAATGCCTGACAAAATGTGGCGTATTATTAAGTTTGTCCAGTATTTACCTCTGATCGTCGCTGAATTATAAATCTTTTACATTTACGGTCGACGCACTCAAAATCGAAATGTATGAATTTATCAAGGCCAGTTGGGGTTTTCAGTCGGACCTATTTATTTGTCACACCGAGAAGTTGTAGTTCTTATTTTGATGTTAGCTGCTAATTCTAATTTAGGCAACGGAATACGAAACTACATTCCCCACCATAAGAAGAAGCGGAAAACGCGAGACCGGGTGGTAACTTTGGGAACCCTCGGAAATTCTAATATTAACGTAAAAGCGCAATCGGAGGATCGTAATTTTAACGGTAAGGTGTCTTTTCAAGGGTCCTTTATCTGGTTATTTTTACTTTATAAAACCACTGAATAAAATTTGGGACTTTGGAGAAAAAATATTGTCAGATTCTCAAATATCTGTGTAACATTCTGTAAATTTAGGGTTTAACATATTATAGCGGTGGTAAATGACTGTTTGACTGGTCGTAAATTGCACTTAATCTTTGTTTATTTATTTGTACTGGACCACAGAATGTATGCAATTATCAGACTTGAAATGAAAGCAATAGATTGTTTTTTATTTAACAAATTAGAAAAACCGCTGAAGTAAATGAATGTACCACCGGATTCGGCGCTTAATTTCTACGTAACGTTACGTCATATTCTGGGGACACCGAGTGCGGTTTGTTTTGGATTTTGGTTTGAAAAAAACCTCAATAATACTCACCACTCATATTTCATACACATGCGTCCAAGTCGAAACATAAAAGATGTGTCTTCCAGCCGTGAGGAGAAGTAAGTGGATGTGAGCTAGCTGCTGGAGGTCGTTAATACCGAAACCTTAACGTTCATGTTCGTTTTGTTCCCTGAAAGAGGAGTTGAACTCTGTCGTTAACGTTAAGTTCCTCATATATACTGTATTTAATGCTCTCATTTGCATATTCAAAGAAAAATATTTTTTTACGAAAACGTGTAATACAAAGATAATAATAAAATTTTTCCTTCCAGTAAGTTATCAAAAGCGAAAGTTTAACCCTCCTGTTGTCTTGCGGGTCAAAAGTGACCCACTACCATGTTTAGCTGTAGAAAAAATACCTTAAACTATCTTTTTCCAACTTGAAATTTTATGAATTTTCCTAAAGGGACCCCATCATTAGAAAAAGTCAGACTTTATTTTTGTTTATGTTTCCATGTGGGCTGTACACCACTAGGGTACAAAGATTGTCTTTTGGGTCATTTTTGACCCGTGAATTATAAAAACATTTAAAAACCAGAAAAAAGTTCACTGTTTTTTTCCCTTTCAATATAATTAATTCAGAAGTAATTACTTCACATTTATATAATTACTTCACATTTATATAATAGCAATATTATGTAAAAGAAAACTGAGAAAACAAGAAAACTTGTTGGTCCAACTGACAGTTGGTTTGTGGTTAAAAAAATAAAATAAAAAAAAAGTGTAATCCTGAAAACTGGTGATTTTTGTATTGTGTAACAAAAAATACATGATAAAAATGTATTGAATTGAGTTTAATAGATACATAACAGGTGGTTTCATCATACAAAATAGATTTGGGATTTAAACTCTTGGCTGATAACCTTGATTTGTTTTATATCTTTATTATATTTATTTTAATGTATTTTATTTGAACTTATTTTATTCTATTTTATTGCACTGTGTTTTAGTATCTATTGATTTTAACTGCTTGGAACGGTAGCTTTATCTGAGTCACTTTTACCTTTAATGCAGCTTTTATCCTGTACAGCACTTTGGTCAACCTCGGTTGTTTTTTAAATGTGCTCTATAAATAAAGTTTGGTTTGAGTTGAGTTATAATTAAATTTAGTTGCTTTATTTTGGGGCTTTGGTAGGGCGGGTCATTTTTGACCCATAGGACAAGGGGAGTAAACACAAGGGTTAATTTGGCTACTTGGTTAATTAAAAAAAAAAAAATTATTTATCCTTTCATCAGTTCTGCCTCCCTTTAACTGCCTGATTTAAAAAAATAAATAATCGATATAGATGTGGAGTGAATATCTGAGAGATTTTGGATGGTTGGTCTCAAAGCAATTATTATAAAACTTTAAGCTCGAGGAACTTTAAATTACATTTTGATAGATTGATTAAGAATTTGGTCAGTCGGTAAGATCGTTGACAGATTAACGAGTCATTTAAACATGTATATTTTTGCATATACAGTACCAAAGTACTACAGTTCAAAAGTCTTGAGCCATCCCACCAAACACTGCTTCAGTAATGTTGAGCTCCGGGCTCTGGGGAGGATTCATCCCTCCATCAGACCTGCTGCCACTGATTTTCAGCCCACTTCTTGTGTCCTTTGGCACAGCTCAGCCTTTTCTCCCTGTTTCCCTTCCTTAAGAACGGCTTCTTGACAGCCACCCTTCCATGGAGCCCATTTCTGATGAGGCTTGGGCCAACAGCAGATGGATCAGCTGAAGGTCCAGATGCATCTCTCAGCTCCTCTTATCCAAAGTGATGAGAGAGCAGTTTTAATAAAAGTTATCTGCACCAAAATATACAGAAATCATCATATTCTCAAAAAGCTGGAAGCTTAAACCGGATGATATTTAGTATTTTTATGTTTTTCAAAATGTTTCTTCATGCTTTACATGTTGATCTTTGTGGTAAACCTTTAAATCTCTGCCTCCAGCCGCTCCATGTTCCTTCACCGGCTGAGCTCCCTCGGTTCCTCCTTCTCTTCCCGAGGCCATCCTGCTCTCCGCCAGGCCGGCTTCAGGAGCAGCGCTGCCTCCTCCTTCCTCCCCCAGTTAGTCCCCTCCCATCATCCATGGTGGTCTGTTCAGGGGTTTCCACCCTGGCCTCCTCGACCCCCCCACTCCCACCTACCAGCCCATCAGAGCTTCGCTTTGCACCCTCGGAACTTCTCTAACATCGGCGGTGGTTGGTGTTCCTTCCACACCTCTGCAGGCTGCACGATGGAGCGTCGGGACAGAGAACCCCCGAACAAACGTAAGAAAAGTGGAGATGAAAAGGAGTCGCACAGAGGAGGAGAACCAAAGGAAACAGGAGGCAAAGCCAAGGACGGACAGTCCAAGTGGAAGCACCATCATCAGGATTTCAGAAAGGACGGCAGCCTTCGACCAAGTGACCGCTTCAAGGATGCGAGTCGAGACAAAAAAAACGGTCCCGAGAGAGTCGGCAGCTGGGAAAACAGCAGAGACAGACATGTAGAAAGGACTAAAACTGGAAATCACGACAGGCAGAGAAAAGACAGCAGAGATGGAACTCCAAAACAACCCTCGCAACCCAATGCCTGGTTCAAAGGCCGGGGCTCTGAAGCGCCGGGGGGGCTCCGCGGGGACACAGCGGGGCAGGCGGAACAACAGCAGGATGGGGGGAAGTGGACGGGGCTTCTCTCCGAGTCTTCCAGCCCATCTCACCCTGCAGACCCGTGGCAGTCGGTCGGAGCAAACGGACCAACTCCTCCAGCTGCGACCTCGCTGCCGGGCAAATGTAGGTTTGACTTTACACCTCCCAGTTTTAAAAAGACTCGGCTCATTTCAAAGGATGCTCTTTGGAAGCAACAAGTCTGCAGTCAGTTCTGCTAAATCTTCTCTGTGAAGATTAAACAAGTCTAAATTATTTTCATTTTCTGTGAGACTGCCTGAAACCAGCTCACAGGATGCTAAAGCTAACTAGCTAACTGTTTGTGCTAAAATTCTGTCTGAAATTGGTCAATTTGAAACCTGAATTCCACCTTTTTTATTGGATCGTGACGGGAAGGATTTTAAAAAGATCTTAAATTCATAACTCACTCAGTCATTTTGTTAGACCTCCTTAAAAAACCAACAAACTGCTCACTGGATTATTTATAAAAAGGCATTTTTCTTCCATGTTCTCCCTTCAGCTCTCCGCAGGCGGTGGGAGCTGTGCAGTACTGAACCCCAGCCACCGGGTGTCAGCACAGCGTTCGACTTCTCGGTGATGTCCTACAACATCCTGTCTCAGGAGCTGCTGCACGACAACTCCTATCTGTACCGGCACTGTGAGCCCGGCGTGCTGTCCTGGGACTACCGGCTGCCCAACCTGCTGGCCGAGATCCAGCAGCACAACGCTGATGTGAGTGGGATCAGAGTTAAACTCTGCTGGACTCTCAGGAGTCAGGAGGACCTCCTCAGGACCTCTGATGGTGGCACTGGGTGAAAACGTCAGGTGAAATCCCCGTTCACGGTCAGAAACAAAAGTGTTCATCTGTATTTGGGATTTAAAACTTTAGTTTCCCGTCACTCTGCTGTCAGGAGAGGCCTCCCTCTATGATTAAACTTTTCAGATTCGAAGTCTTTAATCCCACCCAAACCGTTCATTTCTGACCGTGACGGGGATTTCAAACTGTCAGTAACTGAGATGCTGATGTTCTGACCCAGTGTGGGCTGTTGGGTCTAATCTGGACCAACCTCATTCCAGCAGGAGATTGTTCTAATGAAACATAAACTACACTTAACACAGAGCTGGAGACACTCTGTATCACTGTGTGCTCCAGCTGTAACGGGGACAAATCAGAAGTAAAAAAAACACATAGTTTTGGATATTTTTAACACAAATGAACAAAAAATTCCTCTTTTCCAGATCGTGTGTCTTCAGGAAGTGCAGGAGGACCACTATGAGAACCAGATTAAACCTGCTCTACAGGCACTAGGTACGGACTCCTGTTTGTGTCTCTGTGTGTACGTTTATCTGGATGAGCTGCAGATGTTTAATGCTCCTTTTGGGAAGTCCAGTTAAAAGAGCGTTACAGTAATCGAGTCTACTGGAGATGAATGCATGGATGAGTTTCTCCTGGTCTGTTTGATGTTTCTGAGGTGGTAAAAAACGTCAAAGTCAGTAGAAAGGTGGCAGTCAGAGGTGTTAAGGTGGAGCCACCCCCCCCACCCCCCCCCCCCACACACACACACACACAAAGCCCAGACCTACGCCCTGTAAACTTTTTATTCCCATTCTTTGTGTGTGTCAGGATACCAGTGTGAGTTTAAGAAGCGCACAGGAAGGAAACCAGACGGTTGTGCCCTCTCCTTCAAAACCTCCCGCTTCTCCCTCCTCTCCTCCACTCCGGTCGAGTTCTTCCGGCATGGCGACGCCCTCCTGGACCGGGACAACGTGGGTTTGGTTGTGCTGCTGCAGCCCAACGACGGCGTCAGCCGGTCGGATCCCTCCTCGTTCGTCTGCGTCGCCAACACTCACCTCCTCTACAACCCTCGCCGGGGGGACATCAAGCTGGCTCAGCTGGCCATCCTGCTGGCTGAGATAAACCGGCTCTCTGACGGCTCCAAAAACCCGGTGGTGCTCTGTGGGGACTTTAACTCGGCTCCCCAGAGTCCTCTGTACAGCTTCCTGACCACGGGCTGCCTGGACTACCGAGGACTGCAGGTCGGCATGGTGAGATGTACACAGCTGCTCATTCATCAGTCAGAAGCTCAGTAAAGGTTTCACACTTTTAAAGGGATAGTTCGCCTCTTTTGACATGAAGCTGTATGACATCCCATATCAGCAACATCATTTCTGAACATCTTCTTACCCCCTGCTGCGTCCTGTGAGCAGAGTTCCAGCCTTGTTTTGGTGTTGATGAAGGTAGTCCGGCTAGTTCTCTGGGGTTTAAAAAATAAAGCGTTTTGCTTCTCAAAACAATATGCGTTCAACAGAGTAATACATTTGCATCACAAAATCGTTCTCCAGGAAAAAGTCAGACCTCACAATCGCTTGGCCCTATTTTCTCTCCCTTCATATCACTGCCTGCTGCCGACAGCCGCACACTGAGAAAATATCGCCAAGCGAACTCGGCTCACAGGACGCAGCAGGGGGTAAGAAGATGTTCATAAATGATGTTGCTCATATGGGATGTCATACACTGGAAAAAATCTAAATCTTACCAAGTATAATTGTCTCATTGAGTATCTCATTACACTTAATATAAGACACAACTGCCTAACAAGTACCATTTCAGCCAGATATAGGGACTTGTTTTCATACAATACATCTGGAATATCTTGTTAAATGAAAAAGTCTTGAAAACAAATTGTTTTGAGTCATATTTCACATGAAACAAGCTTTTTTTCAGTTGAAGAGGTTTTTAATCTAATTTCAAGATCACTTTTAACTCAAAAGTCCCAAATATCACATCTTATTTCAAGAAATCTGGACAAGCTGATTTTCACTAGTTCCATTGGCAGATTTTTTTGCTTATTTCAAGCAAAAACGTCTTTTATTTGTTGTTTTTTTTACTTATTTTTGGAGGGGCATTTTTTCCAGTGTACAGCTTCATGTCAAAAGAGGCGAACTATCCCTTTAACATCTGTTCTGTTTCGGTGCTTTGAAACTCAAAGGCTGATTATGTTTTTTCCGTGCATCTGCGCAGGTGTCGGGTCAGGAAAGCAGTCCCAGAGGTCAGCGCTGTCTCACACCGCCGCTCTGGTCTCACAGACTGGGAATCAATCTTCAGTGTCAGTATGAGAGGCAGCCCCCCCCCACCAGCCCCACAGGTGAGCGTTACTGCCAGCTGAAGATTTACTCAGAGCAGAACCGAAGGAGATAATTCAGTTTTGTTACGACAGATCAGTTGTTCCGTCCTTCTGTTTGTGTTATCGATCAGTGAACTAACCACCGTGTGTCTGTCAGCTGTTGAAGGAGCCATCTCTAATCTGACTGTGGAGGATCTCGCCACCAGAGCCGCCGCTGACGTTCACAGGTGACCTCCCGCTCTCTTTCTCCACGAGATGCTTTGAAAACGATCACTGAGTCACATGTTCAGGTTAAAAAAGGTGAAATTAATGTCTTCGCTTATGGAAATCTGCTGATCTTCAGCCTAACCGGCTCCACCAGGAACAGTTATTCCTTTAGTGAGGTCAGAAAAGTGTAAAAGACACATTTAAGGCTAAGCGTTGTTTACTGGGCAGGAGGAGCAGTTTGTAAACCCTGTAGCTGGAAACTACAGACTCAGCTAGGAATGTGGGAAATGAAAGAGAAGCTTGCCTCTAAGTTTCAGGTGATTGAACCCGACCGTGATCTAAAAAGACATTGTTGTGTTCCTGTTTTTATTACCTGGAACGGCGCTTTTCCTTTCTAAAAGCACAGAAACGGCTCTTCCCCGATGAGAGGTTCAGTTAAATTGTAACTCAGTCAGGCTCTGAATCAGCTGATAAAGCTGCCGGCGGTGCGGCGTTAGTGGGCATCAGAGCTTTAAGTACAGAGCTGAACATCATGTGGAATAAATCCCTCAGATCAGTCTCTGACCGTGTGTGTTTGTGTTTTTGTGTGTCTGCGCAGCACGAAGATCGAGCACCGCCTGAAGCTGCAGTCGTCCTATCAGCACCACCTGGTGGCTGACGGCAGGCCTGAGATCACCACGTGTCACTCACGCACGGCCCTGACGGTGGATTACATCCTGTACAGCCCCGGTACCCACACACACACACGTTTCTCAGCTTCTTTTATTAAATAAGCTCATTCTTATTTATTAAATCTATATTATATCTCATCTGTGCAGCACGCACCTCCTTCTCAGACGTCCATAGTGAGAGTTAAATGCCTGTTTTCAGTAAATGAAACTATAAAAAAGTGTTCCTCGGTTTCCTCTTTTCTGTAACCATCTTTCTCCCTTTTTCTGTCTTTATTTAAAAGTTTATTTAAAAGACGTTAAAAGGTTTCAACCTGTCTGCAGCGGTGTTACATTTGCCCTCCGTTTGACTCGTCCGGGTAAAATCTACCTTCAGAAAACTCAATAATATATGATCACAGACAGTTAAAGGTGGGATTTATAAGGTTGAAGGATCACCTTTCTGGTTTCGTACAGGTTGACACAGTTTTCTGAGGTTTTGCTGAAATGTTTGACATGATTTGGTCAAAGTACCACAGTACATACAGAAGAACAGGACGCAGGGACCATGTTGGTGCTGAACAGCCTCATCTTATTTACTGCTGCAGCCAACGTTTCCTCTAATCTAAACGGGACGGCAGCAGCTGTTCTATATCTGTCCAACATCAGGCGTTTCCAGGAAAACAAATGAAAAACTCCTCATTTCTTTTTCCTTCTCCCCTGCTCAGTGACTGCAGCTTCTTCAGAGCACTTACCTGTTACACCTCCTGCATAAACCAGAAGTAGTGATACTCTTTCTGCTGCTTATCTGGGTCCAGGTTACATCGTCTGATTAAGTGTAGGCTTCCTCTTATCTGCTGCAAAGATCTGCAAACTAAATAGGATTCAGTCATGAATCGTTTGAGGCCATTTTAGTCCATATGGTTTCCCTTTTAGGCCATATCGTTTCCCTTTTAGGTCCTTTTAGACCATATTGTTCCCTTTTAGACCATATCGTTTCCCTTTTAGGTCCTTTTAGGCCATATCGCTTCCCTTTTAGGTCCTTTTAGGCCATATCGGTTCCCTTTTAGACCATATCGCTTCCCTTTTAGGTCCTTTTAGGCCATATCGGTTCCCTTTTAGACCATATCGCTTCCCTTTTAGGTCCTTTTAGGCCATATCGGTTCCCTTTTAGGCCATATCGCTTCCCTTTTAGGTCCTTTTAGGCCATATCGTTTCCCTTTTAGGTCCTTTTAGGCCATATCGTTTCCCTTTTAGGCCATATCGTTTCCCTTTTAGGCCATATCGTTCCCTTTTAGGCCATATCGTTTCCCTTTTAGGCCATATCGTTCCCTTTTAGGCCATATCGTTTCCCTTTTAGGCCATATCGTTCCCTTTTAGGCCATATCGTTTCCCTTTTAGGCCATATCGTTTCCCTTTTAGGCCGTATCGTTTCCCTTTTAGGCCATATCGTTTCCTTTTAGGCCATATCGTTTCCCTTTTAGGCCCTATCGTTTCCCTTTTAGGCCGTATCGTTTCCCTTTTAGGCCATATCGTTTCCTTTTAGGCCATATCGTTTCCCTTTTAGGCCATATCGTTTCCCTTTTAGGCCATATCGTTTCCCTTTTAGGCCATATCGTTTCCTTTTAGGCCATATCGTTTCCCTTTTAGGCCATATCGTTTCCTTTCAGGCCATATCGTTTCCCTTTTAGGCCATATCGTTTCCTTTCAGGCCATATCGTTTCCCTTTTAGGCCATATCGTTTCCTTTTAGGCCATATCGTTTCCTTTTAGGCCATATCGTTTCCCTTTTAGGCCGTATCGTTTCCCTTTTAGGCCATATCGTTCCCTTTTAGGCCATATCGTTTCCCTTTTAGGTCCTTTTAGGCCATATCGTTTCCTTTTAGGCCATATCGTTTCCTTTTAGGCCATATCGTTTCCCTTTTAGGCCATATCGTTTCCTTTTAGGCCATATCGTTTCCTTTTAGGCCATATCGCTTCCCTTTTAGGTCCTTTTAGGCCATATCGTTTCCCTTTTAGGTCCTTTTAGGCCATATCGTTTCCCTTTTAGGTCATATCGTTTCCCTTTTAGGTCCTTTTAGGCCATATCGTTTCCCTTTTAGGTCCTTTTAGGCCATATCGTTCCCTTTTAGGCCATATCGTTTCCCTTTTAGGCCATATCGTTTCCCTTTTAGGCCATATCGTTTCCCTTTTAGGCCATATCGTTCCCTTTTAGGCCATATCGTTTCCTTTCAGGCCATATCGTTTCCCTTTTAGGCCATATCGTTTCCTTTTAGGCCATATCGTTTCCCTTTTAGGCCATATCGTTTCCTTTTAGGCCATATCGTTTCCCTTTTAGGCCATATCGTTCCCTTTTAGGCCATATCGTTTCCCTTTTAGGCCATATCGTTTCCCTTTTAGGCCATATCGTTTCCTTTCAGGCCATATCGTTTCCCTTTTAGGCCATATCGTTTCCTTTTAGGCCATATCGTTTCCCTTTTAGGCCATATCGTTTCCTTTTAGGCCATATCGTTTCCCTTTTAGGCCATATCGTTTCCCTTTTAGGCCATATCGTTTCCTTTTAGGCCATATCGTTTCCTTTTAGGCCATATCGTTTCCCTTTTAGGCCATATCGTTTCCCTTTTAGGTCCTTTTAGGCCATATCGTTTCCCTTTTAGGTCCTTTTAGGCCATATCGTTTCCCTTTTAGGCCATATCGTTTCCCTTTTAGGTCCTTTTAGGCCATATCGTTTCCCTTTTAGGCCATATCGTTCCCTTTTAGGCCATATCGTTTCCCTTTTAGGCCATATCGTTTCCCTTTTAGGCCATATCGTTTCCTTTTAGGCCATATCGCTTCCCTTTTAGGTCCTTTTAGGCCATATCGTTTCCCTTTTAGGCCATATCGTTTCCTTTTAGGCCATATCGCTTCCCTTTTAGGTCCTTTTAGGCCATATCGTTTCCCTTTTAGGCCATATCGTTTCCTTTTAGGTCCTTTTAGGCCATATCGTTTCCCTTTTAGGCCCTTTTAGGCCATATCGTTTCCCTTTTAGGCCATATCGTTCCCTTTTAGGCCATATTGTTTCCCTTTTAGGCCATATCGTTCCCTTTTAGGCCATATCGTTTCCTTTTAGGTCCTTTTAGGCCATATCGTTTCCTTTTAGGTCCTTTTAGGCCATATCGTTTCCCTTTTAGGCCCTTTTAGGCCATATCGTTTCCCTTTTAGGCCATATCGTTTCCCTTTTAGGCCATATCGTTCCTTTTTAGGTCCTTTTAGGCCACATCGTTCCCTCTGGATTTCCCTCACAGTTGAATATTTTGATCATGATGAGATGTGAAACGTATTCCAGTGAAGACACCCCTCTGATCTCCTGCTGCTCCCCCCTTATCCTTCATCAGTCACAGCTTCTGTTTCCTTCTCTTCTCTCCAAAGATTCCACGCCGCCTCCTGGTGGGCGGGGCCTCCAGCTGCTGGGCAGGCTGTCATTAGTCGGCCAATCGGAGCTGGAGGAAGTCAACGGCCTGCCCAATCGGCGCCACTCGTCGGACCATCTTCCTCTCCTGGCGGGCTTCCGCCTCCGCCGCTGACCCGGGCTCGGCCTGTTGGCGTGGGGCAGCCAATCAGAAGAGCTCCTGTGGCAGCTTGAGTGGGAACAGATGGAGGTGTTGGAAGAGATGCAGCCAGTGAACTGCTTTAGAAACACAACGGGAAACTTTCTGCTTCCAGGATCACAGTCGGCTCTTCTTCTCCTCCTGCTACTTGAAAGGATGACTCAGCTTCTTTTCAGTCTGCTGCAGGCGATGGTACGACCCGTCATGTGGTGCTCTGCTCAGACTTGGGACTCAATGATCTGCTCTTTTCAGTTTCCTCAGAAAATGGGCAGAAATGGTGCTCACCTGATAAATACAGAAGTAATTAAAGGGTTTGTGGATCCAAAGATGGTTCTGAAGGAGGCAGACACTCTTCAGAGGATATTTTTTGATGAATAAGCATCATAAACATGTAGAATCTTTAAGATTCGGGGGTGAACATTTAATTTATTGTTGCAGGGTTTGAATCTTTTAAGGGATGAATTTTTATATCAGTCTTGTTTTTAACCTGAGCTTTGACGCTGCTGTAAAACGGTGACTTTGCTCTGATAAAGTGGGGAAAATACAGTTAGTTTTGCCCTAAAAATACACTTTGTGGTGCCAACACTCCCTAAATCCCCATAAGTTCTGTACAGTGTTTGATTCTCATCACATCTGAGTTAGTTTTATCATTAAAAAGATGATTTATAATTCCTTACATTTCCCAAACAGGCTGTATATGCACTGGAGAAAGATTTTATTAGGGACCCAGCAGTGAAACTGCAAGGACCCTATTGTATCTGTAAGGATTATTATTATTCTTCCGTATTCTTATTCTTTGCAAAAGGTATGCGAAAACTCAGGAAATTTTGCGAGCGCCACCTGCCAGTCGACGACATGAAAGAATCTAAACTTTATATATTTGGGAGTTGCTCATTGACTCTGTAGCGCCCCCTACGATGCTTAAAAACGGTCCCCTCAATAAATAGTTTCGCGTGGGATGACGAAATTCGGTACACTCCTTCATCATGCCCAGACGCACAAAAAAGTCTGGGGTCGCCATGGTCCCACGTACACAGGAAGGCGGCCATTTTGGATGGAAAGTCAGTTTTTAGCTGATTCCACGCCTTGCATAAGATCGAACTCGTCCTACAGATTTGATGCTACACACTTCAAACTTGGCCAAGTTACTCTTAAGACATGGAGGGAAAAAATCATGGAGAAACTTTTTCAAAACTTAAAGGGTGTGGCCGTGGCGACGCCTCAAATTTATGACTCGCCATAAAAAATGAAGTCGCTTATAACTCCCACATACATTATCCAATCTGTCCCAAACTTCATACGGTGAATGCTGGATCCTGAACACGCACATATAACATAGTGACATCCACCTACAGCGCCACCTGCTGGTGGTTGGAAACGTCTTTTTTTTTTTTTTACAACTCGCATTTTATCAAACTCCTACAGATTTAATGGTAACCGCTCCAAACTGGGCCAGGTTACTCTTAAGACATGGGGGAAGAAAAGTCTTGAGAAACTTTTCAAATCTCTGAATGGTGTGGGCGTGGCCAGGCGGTGACAATCGTGTGATGGCGTTTCCGATTTGAAAGCCTTATCATCATCACAAAGTCATGAAACTTGGCACACACGTCCACCCTGACGACCTCGTACGTATGTAAAGGGTATCGTCTGTGGACGGATCAAAATGGCTCAGTGGCGCCCCCTAGAAATTTTCAAAAACCCCTCCGCATTGGGGTTATTGTGTGCTCGTACGTACGCAGAGGGTATCGTGCGTGTGGGCAGAGCTGTGCAACTACGGTTTCCAGCGCATGCTCCAACGTACGCACATCCAACGTACGCACACCTCGGTCCCGCTCACAGCTGCTTGTTTTGATTAAAACTGTATTAAACGATTCATGATTCACCTTCATCAGTGAGGAATCTTGTTCATGGTCACAAAAAGAAAAAAGCCTGGATGTTTATGGTTTGTAAATAAATTATCTTTATTTTCAGACGTGGCTGCGGTTTGTTTAATGAGGATGTCGCCTGAGATTTCTGCTTTTTGAAAGAGGAATGACCTTCTTTTAAACTGTCAGCCGTCTGCAGCTTGATGGAAGCTTTGGTTTGTTTCTCACCTCCAGTTTCACTGCGTGAAACATCTGGTTCTTCGTTTCTGTCCCAAAATGAAGTAAAAACCTCAGATGGACAACAACACAACATGTTACACTGAGTCATTATTTACTGAAGAAAAACACAGAAGCAGTGAGTGAAAAACTAAGTGAACCCCTGATCCAGCAGCTTGTAGCAGCAGGAAGGTGAAGTAATGGTTTCCTGTGGGACGTTATCAGTCTGGACTCAATGGCTGCGAGGTGCCCAGGTCCTGTGGCTGCAGAACCAGCCCAGATCATCAGCCCTCCACCACCGTGCTTGACAGCTGGTGTGAGGTGTTTGTGCTGATATGCTGTGTTTGGTTTCCTCCAAACGTGCTGCTGTGCATCATGAGCAAACATCTCCACTTTGCTCTGCTCTGTCCAAAGGACATTGTTCCAGAAGTCTTGTGGTTTGTTCAGATGCAGCTTTGCAAACCTAAGCTGTGCTACCATGTTCTAACTGAGGCCTGCAGAGTCTGAGATGTAGCTCTTGGGTTTCTGACCTTGGGGTGACCTTGCTGGGACGTCCACTCCTGGGAAGATTGTCAGCTGTCCTGAATGTTTTCCACTTGTGAATAATCTTTCTCTCTGTAGAACGATGGACTCCAAATAGTTTGGAAACGGCCTTATAACCCTTCCCAGGTCGATGGGCAGCAACAGCTGCTTCTCTGAGCTCGTTGCTGATGTCTTTCCTCCTTGGCATCGTGTTAACACACACCTGAAAACTTCAGCTTTTATAGAACTGCTCACACTGACTGATGATCAGATAGTGAAGGTAATTCCCCTTTAAGCAGTGAGGATGGACTTTCACACTGCTTCTGTTTTCTGGTTTGGGTTTTCTTAAACAAACGTGTAATCTGTCACGTGTTGCTCTGCCTCTGAGCTTCTATTTAACTTTAAATCTCATCAGGACCAAATGTTTATTATGTCATAAAACTTTAGAACTGAGAGAGCCTGCACTTTCCTCACTGTTGTTTGACAGATTGTTGATTTTCTTGCTCATATGCAACAAAAAGTTTGCTTTTTTTCCTTTTAATTGCCCTGAAAGAATTTCACTTCTGACAAGGACGCAGCTGTTCTGTGTGTATTTGTTCTTCAGGGATTCTGCTGCAGCTTGTGTTCCTCAGGCTGATGAAGAAGAGATGTTTTGATTCTGATGTTCATGCGTGATGCACCCCTGCTGGTTCGTCCATTTGGCTGTAAATGAAGGAAGATATAAAGAGGATTAAGCACAGGGTGAGTCTCTGTTCTTCTGCCTCTCCAGTGTTCGTGTGATGATGACAGGCGGCAGCATAATCTGCCTCGGCTCTGCTCATGAACACTGCATGCTCAGGTTTCAGGCCTCTTGGTATTCCCTGCGTCACTCTGCACTGCAGCAGAGCGCTGGAGTGGATCTAACCGGGCGTCCTCTGAACACTGCAGAGGGTAACGCTGGCCGGAAAGCTTCCACTCAGGTCCGGAGGCGGCGAGGAAGGTCGACCAGGCAGTTTCTGGACATCTTGCTTCCGGGAATAGGTTTTGAATTTGAAATGATGTCCATGATGATCACACTGATGGGACAGAGGAAGAGCTCCATTAATCCAGGCTGTTTTACCCGCTGTGTGGATTTAAAATAACTCTAACTCTCTCCCGCTCAGAGACTAAAAACACAAAATTTACTCGAGTTTTCTCAGTGAAGACCTTCATTAAAGCTCCTCATCCTCAGTCTGGCATCAGATGGCTCAAAGCTGACGGCTGATTGCTGCACCTGAAACTTGTGTTCTCCAGATTTCTCTGCGTCATCCTCAGAGGAACCAGCGTCTCAGGTGTGATTTACAGCCACTAGATGGCAGCAGTGGACCGGTGGTGGAGCACTTAAAGCTGCAGTCTGCAGGATTTGTTGTTGTCATACGTAAAGTCCTACTTTTTGGCATTTTAAGAGTTTACATGATCTATCAGAACGCTTGAAGTTGGTGACCTCCGTAGTCGCAAAATGCAAGAAATGCTTATTTTTTAACCGAAAAATAAAAAGTTATTCAACTTCCTGTCCCGCCCCATCAAAACACACGAGAACTCCTGCACGTCTACGTGCACGCCAGATGCGCGTACACGACTCCTCATTCATCAACTCACCTGTCATTTGCGATCATGGAAGACACAGTAAGTAGACTAGCCCGTAATGAAGTTCAATAGTCCAGATAAATAAGCGTGGGGACGAGCCTACCTTGTATCGCGCGTGCACAATCGGTGATTGACAGGCAGCAGAGCCCAGCTCGTAACCTGATTGGTTACCTTTTACCGGTCCGGTCTGCAATTTTGTAAACAAACCTGCTGGCTTTGGAGGGACCTAGCGGGACATATAGGGGACCTAGAGAACTCATTTTTTTTGTATTGGGGTATTTAATGTACTACTTTCAGAATCCCCGGACAGTTCCAGGCATTATGCTTGAAAAAGAGTTGCAGACTGCAGCTTTAAACCATTGTTTGTGCTGCGTGAGGATTTCCTGAAGATTTTAACCCCCCAAAAGCATAAAACATCCCTACACAAGCACAATGCTCATGACAGAGTTTTGTATCATTTGTCTCAACTCTGCTCATAAACGTAGTTTAAAATGGCCAAATGATTCCTCTCTGTCATTAAATTGAAGTGACAGAGGCACAGGAACTGATTTTCGGGGCCGTCCAGGCGTGATGACGCCACAGCAGGGGAAGCCGAACACTATCAGAATGTATTGCTCAGTTGTTTATGCAGAAAGTCAATATATTTCAGCCTCTTAGAGAGGAAATTGTGACCTTGAGAAGCTTTAAGTGCACTTTACTCAGAATAAAGAGTGTTGATAGTTGATGGGATCTAAGCTTGAGAAACTTATATGAGAAGCTTAATTGAACCATTTTACTTTTTACTGAATTCTGCCACTCTGTTTTGGCCTCAGCGAGGATCAGTGAGCAGAAGTTGTTCTGTTTCAGTCACAAGTCGTGCAGGATGAGGTCTGGCGTCTTCCTGCTGAAATAACCACAGAGCTCCTGGGAAAAGACGCCACCTCGTTGGCAGCATCCGTCTCTCCAGAACTCCAACATCCACCTACATGTACATCGTTTCTCTTTGGCTCCAAAGACAATTACCTCAGTTTTGTTTTTGTTTAGCTGTAGAAAGTTGTGTACAGGGCCTCGGTCTCCTGGTGACATTGTAATGTATATCTGCGTGTCATCTGCATAGCTATGGTAGTTTATTATTATTTTTTTTTAATAATCTGTGCCAGTGGGATAATGTAGATGTTAAACAGAAGAGGTCCCAGGATGGAACCTTGGGGAACTCCCCATGTGATTCTTGTCTGCTCAGATGTACGTAAGTGTAAGTTACCTATTGACACAAAGTACTTCCTGTTCTCCAACTATGTTTTGAACCAATTTAGTACATGTAAATGTAATTTTGGGTGTGGAAGGAGTTGTGTAAATGTGAGGGAGACTTATGATCCATTTAAAACTCATCGCTCATCATTGAGTTCTGACTCCAGACAGCCCAGCAGGGGATATAATGTGAGTCCCTCCCCAGCCCTGTGCAACATGCTGTAATGCACAAGAATCAGGAAGCAGCAAAGAGACTGAATCTGTCTCACACACACACACACACACACATATCCTGTTAATCTACGGACACACAGCGAGGTGAACATCGTCCAATCAGGCTGCAGCACAGATGAGAAGTGGAGGATTATTTCCATAAATCTGCAGCCTGAAACACGGGCAGTGGAGCATAAGCAGATTATATAATCAGAAGCCAGGCTGTGGTGCAGAGTGAGCACAGGACTGTCACCTAAAGAGGAACGGCGGCTCGTCCTTTCCCTGCAGCTTCCTCACATTCAGCCTCACATGAACTGTGGGGGGTTCACTCTCTTCTTCAGGCTGAGTGTTGCTGCACTCTCAGTGCTTTGGCTGCTGACACTGAGGTGCTGTTTAATACTTCCCGTTCCTTCATTATTCAAACTCATTCATCTTCTTACCGAGTCGGCTGGTTAACCAGTCTACTGTTCAGCTTTTACCTCGAGCATATGCCAGGAAAAAATAACTTTTAATGCAAGAAAAAGTATTTCTGGAAATGGTGCCGGATTAAACAAACCTTCAAAGCACAATTTTATGTTACAAAAAGTAGAAAATTAAACATGAATATCTCTTTGAGAGGGACACAGAAACACATGAGTATCTGCTCTGAGCTCCTTTCTCCTCCAACACAGCCTGAAGCCTCTCAGACAGCCTTTTTTCACAGATGCAGCTAAAGAAACGGGAACAAATGATGTGTCTCTGTGACAGGCTGCTGGGAACAAAGTGCCTAAAGATCCAGTTTAAAACGGCTTCTTTGTTAAGTTGTCTGTTCTGTGTGGACACAACACTGGTTCATCCCTTGAGTTAGGAGCCTTTTTCCTGCCTGAATGATTGAAACATTTCTCTGAAAATGGTACAAGGACCTTGAGAACTATTCAAAGACCCCTTTAGATTACAGAAAGTCTCAGATGCTACATTTTTCAGGTTCAGATTTACAAAAAAGCTTTTCGATTTTCAAAGCTTACAAGTTGTTTTGCTCACTTTATTTTCTGTTTATTGTAAGAAGGACAAAGAGAAACCTGGATGTTCTTCTCCCAGTGGGACAAATGACAGAACACGGGCTTAAAAACATAGATTATTTAATAAAAGAACACATGCTGCTACAGTTGTTGATAAAAACAGCTGCTGTCAGACAGCTGGAGAGTAACAATAATAATAATTATTACGGGGATCACATTTAATCCTATTGATCTTTAAGAATACAAAACCATATCGAGTGTGTGCACAGACGAGGGAAGCGTGCACGGACCGAGGCCGTGTTCATCGGGCTCCGGTCGGCCCGGCCGCATTCAGAACCAAACTGAACAGCGTAACAGCGGCTGTGGCTTTGCTCGTTATTCTCATGTTTATGGAAGGCCGGCTCTCACTTTGTTCTCAGCAGCGAGGAAAAGGGAAACAAACACTCGAACACACAGCAAAGACACGTAAAAGATATTCGAATGGTTCGACACTGAGGCACTGGAGATTATTCTAATGTTACGCTCCTCTAAATTTGGCTTTTTCTGTTGAATGAACCCACATGTATTCATCTTGTCTTTGTTTTTACACGCTTCACCCTCTCGTTTGGTTATCTGTCGGCCTCCAAACAGAACTCCTATGATACGTTTCTGTAACCTTAAACTGTTACATGTGTGTCCTAAAAGTTGCCTCATGAAAAGCTGAGCTGGGTAACATACTACAGCACATTTTACAGCCACCACAGTGGATTTGGACAGATGCTCTGTTGAATAAGCTCAAAAGTTTGCCGTTTTGTTTTGTTCACTTCTTAACAAACACGCCTCATTCAAAATCAAAGATTACAATCAATAAACCAAGCCCAAATGTTTGAGAACACAGATTTAAGTCAAACTCTTAGAAAAACAAAGGAAAACATTCAGCGTAAGCTCATCCCGGTTGCTACGGGTCACCGTTTCAGGTTGATTTGCAGCATTTGTGGCTCCACACGGGCCTGCATGGGCACCAAGAAGAATCCCAGCCCTCCTTCCTTCCTTCGGTCGGTTTGCAACATGCACTCTGAGATATGTCGTTTCTTCAGTGAGAAAATGCATCGTTGCTTTGCTCTAAAAGCCAGCTTTGTGCTTCTTCTGTATGCTAACACACTTGAAGCCGTTAGAAAGTATCAACAGAAATATGAGCGCGTGCAGCTGGTTGGTTCCAGGTGTGTCGGGCTCTGCTGGTTGTGGGCAGCACCTTGAATCTGTGGTCGTGGCTCGGCCGGGTCAACACACACACAGAGAGCTGTGGAGTTTGGGTTTAGGTTGAGCCACAAACACCTTGTTCCTCCAACATTTAGAGTGAGGAAGACTTGGATTTGCTCTGTTTGGTAACACAGCGTGTGCATAGCTGATTGTTGAAGCAAAAAGCTACGGTGAAATGTTTTCAGTTGGCAACGAAACGCACGAAACACTCAAAGAAAAGTGAGAAAACAACCAGATGACTGACGTGACGTGAAGTTTTAAAGGTATTTAAAATCTGCTTTGCTTCTTTAAATGCAAGTTCAATTTAACTAATTGTTTTAAATGTGGGATTCTGCTTCCTCTGATTTATTCCTCGTCGCCTCCTGGAGTCACAAACAATTTAAAGCATCTTTAATATCCTCTCTTTTGTCCCCATCTGTCTGAAAACATCCATTTAGCAAAGGCAGCTGCATATGCTGAACTCACCACCAAGCAAGCATGTTGCATGTGTGTTTCATGATGATGTCACGAGGTAAAGAACAACAACGCTGGAGCTGCCTCAGAGGAACTTCCTTTGGTGTCAACTCTTCAGCTTAAATATGAGGTGATCTTCCTCAGTTAATCATTTTTAGTTCCAGATGAAAACTACAGAAATCAGCTGACCTGTTCTCAAACATCCTGAAGGTCGAATTTAAAAAACAACTGAAGACTGAACGAGGAGCCGCCTGTTCGTCGGTGCCTTGCTCAACCAATAACTTCCAATCCAGACCTTAAGTAACACAGAACTGAAGAGGTCACACACAAAACTGATGTTCAGATGCGTTCAGACATTTTAGTCTGACCAGAATCAATCAAATCGAAGCTCTGAGAGCCGGACTGAGAGCCGGACTGAGAGCCGGGAGTCTCTGTAATTCATCCATGCAAAGCTCCATCTTTGTGTCAAACCAGCTAAATTCCCCAAAAAGCTGCTCACGTTCACATATTTGAGGCGATGCATAAACTCGTGTAAACCATTTCCTGCGTGTTGATGTGAGCCCTTTATGTGGGCTTCTCCCGATTGGATCAGAATTAATCAGGAAAAAAAAGCCCAGAACTCATTACCTATAGAGTCACTAAGAGTCCCAGCCAGTAATCCTTATCTAGCATCTGAATCTGGAGGGAGGGATTTTAGGAGAGGTTAATTATCAGGCAGGTCCTTGTTGGTTCTGCATTTGTTTATTGGTAAAAACACAAAATGGTGACAGCCTGATTGTAAAGTATGGGTCTGGGGTCAGAGGCTAACTGTCTCACTTTTACGACGTAGACGTGTACAGTACACAGTGTGGATGTAAATGAGCCGAGTACAGTTTAATCTGCGGCTCCCATGTGGGATATTCTACCATTTGCACGTTATTTATTGGTTTCAGGCATCTGTATCCCAACAACAGAAATAATACTTCATATGCGCGAGGACAGATTTCAGGCTCCTTGGCTGCGATTCATCAAAGGCCAAAAACCCAGTGGGGTTAAACCTAAGTGGACACGCTGGACCATGTCTCACACATACGAGTGTGAAGGACTGAAAACGCACCTCAGCAAGGTGCTCGGAGAACTCCCTCCCTCCCTTCTGCTGTCCTTCAGATCAATAAATGAAGGGTATCAAACCATAAAAAGGCACTTATCTTCACATTAACATTGCAAACCTCAACTTTTACCGTGTAGTTACTCTAATTTAGTGACTAAATATGTGGAGATGTCCCGACCCAGCCTCACGGCTCGGCTGACGGACTGCTACGTCCCTTTTTGTTTGGCTTCTGTTGCTTCGGACAAACTTCCAGCTGTGACAGAAGCAGCCAAAACTAAGCTGCTTCACCGTGTTAGCATCCTGCTAACTGCTAACATCCTGCTAACTGCTAACATCATGGAGGATCAGAGCAGGATGCATCTTGTTTTTGAGTGTTTGCACATCAAACTATAAACAGCTAAATTCTCTGTGACTGAAGGTTGATTCTATCACATCTAATATTTCCTATTTCACTGGTGGAACGAAACATTTTGGAAAAATCTGCAGGATGACGAACAGATGATGATGGAATAAAAGTCTCATTTTTTCTTTAAACTACTCGACGGTTCAGCTAAAAAGCCAGAAGAGACCCTTTTTTCTCCATGATGTGTTTGTTTCTGATGTTCAGGGTGCTTTGAGGGAAGCAGAGCTGCTGAGGAGGAGGAGGAGGAGGAGGAGGAGGAGGAGGGATGCTGCTGCAGAGCTGTCCTCATCCTTCTGTCTTCTGCAGTGATTCCTCTTTCTCTTTGCATCACTCCCCCGCTTCTCTCCGTTGACTGCATCGTTCATTTTTCCCCGCGCACTCCATCGAACGGGCTCTTTTTATTCCGAACTCGTCCGCAGCGATCGATGCGATCTGCAGGTGAAAGTCTGCCGAGTCGCCATGTTTAAAAGGCCGTTGTGTTTTGGGTGGGTTTGCACAGCGGTGAGTGATGAATCACTTTGATTATTTGCAGAGCATTACGAGCAATAATTAGAATTTCTTGTGCATGGGTGAACATTATTCTCTCTGTAACTCCTGGACACAGAAGTGTGAAGTTAGCCCCAGACTAATCACTCCTCCTAAAGTCTTAATGGGACAGTTGTGCTGCTATGACGACGCGTCACATGGTCAGATGTCCATGGCTTTCTATATGTTTGTGATCTTGCTGTGGCTTTTCCAACATGGCGACTTGTCTCTTTCTTGGGTTTTCACCTTTCTCTTTTCTTCGGCCCTTCGCAGGCGCTGTAATAACTCTCGGTCACTTCTCGGTGAAGCTGATTCACTTCTACGCCTGCTTTCTGACGGAAGAAGAGTTTCAGCTACAACAAAAAAAAAATGAAGGAAAGGGAAACCATCTCCGGTCATGTTTGATGATGAGCTCATTGTCAACACTGTCAGCTACTGTAAAGTTTCTGGGACACATCCCCCCATCTGTAAGGATAACCCCACCGTGCAGCTGCAGCTGTGGCGTCCCCTCTCACACCCACGCTGGTGGCAGGGAGAGGCTGCTGGATCCGGGCGGGTGGAGGGAATCAGATGCGGATCTGGTAACCGTCGCTGAGCGTGCTGAGCTCTGGAGGTTTCCTCTCCACTGAGGCGGGCCTGAAAGAGAGCAGATTATCACGCTGAGCTCTGATGCTGATGCATACTGAAGCTTCTTTCACTCTGACACACGTATGTTGGGCAGTGCAGCTAAACAACAACAAACTGTCTGCAAACTGCAGCCGGCCTCTGATGCTGCTCAGCTCCAGGAGGGCTGCAGTCCCAGGTACGTTGTCCAACTCACAGATCAGAAAACATCCAATAATTGTGAATTAATGCAATATAATTAATGACTGGAAGTCCTCCAGACTCACATATAGGCATACAAGCTAATATTACAGGAAATATTGACATCTAAAACAGATATTACTTAGTTTTTTGGTCATTTTACATGTCAAATTGTTGTTTCCTAGATAAAGTATGAATGTTATGAGGTCATCAGAGCCGTTTATTTACTCCAGATTTTCCCAGCAAACCTTATAAAGGAAAGACATGATGGGAAGATATTAAAGGACACAAAATAAAAGGTCACATCACAGAAGGAGCTCTTCTAATGTCATGTCCTCCTTTCTGTCTCCCTTCTTTATCAGTTCTTCTCAGAAAGAAGCTCTCCAGCTGTCTGCCACATCGAGGAGAAGTGTTACTTCTCATCTTATCTGGAGAGCTGACAGCCTTTTTATTCCTTCACCTCTTTTTTCTGCTCCTTCCTTCTGCTCGTGCCAGGCCTCTTCTTCCTATCTGCGTCTCTCCACCTCTCCCTTTTTATCATCTCTTTACCTTATTCTATACATTTTCTTTATCATCTTTTATCGGACATTCTTTCTTACAGAAATGCACTTTATGAATCTATTTCAGCTCTCGGAGTTTGCCTCAGAGAAGCGAAGCATCTGCTCTGAAGCGCTCTCAGCAGATTATCACACCATCTCTGCCCAAGTCATCGGTCTGAAGTGGAAACATATTGTTAAGAGCTCTGTTGATAACCCTAATAGCTGTTTAAATATCACATTGAAGTGGTGTAATGTCCTGTTCTGTTGGCTGCAGCAGGACTGATTAAACTACTGAGTTTAATGGAACCCTGAAGGAGAAAAACTAAGTAGATTCACACAGTTTCACATTATTACTTTAGATCTGGATTCTGTGCATCTGCAGCTCCTGAACTGGGATAAAGTTCAACTAAACATCATAAAAATATGCACCTCTGCTCTGCGTCACACAGGAGATTACGCACAGTTTATAGCTGCTGTCTTTATCTTTAACCTTTAACAGTCAAAGGAATTAACTTTAAGTGTCCCTTAAGGGCAGTTCAATCCATCCTGTCTCCCAAAACTATTCTAATAGTTCGAATCTGAGAAATAATGATGAAAATACAGTCTTTATGTCACTGTTAGAAGAAACTACGGAGGTAAAAGTGCTCTAAGGAAACAATTAGAGCTAATTAAAAGCAGAAAATGCAGGTGTACTCCAATGTAAAACAGCTGTTCATCCCATTTTAATGCAAGATCTGCAGAAATGTTAAGAAAGTAAATGTCTGTGAGAGTATTAAAGTTTGAGTTTTATAGGTAAACCACAATTATCCATCAAGTAATATGGTGACTGTTTGGTTCCATTCATTTTATAGAGATGATTCGACTTTAAACTTGGCTTTTGACACGATGTGAGATGTTGAATGTATAATTATTATTATTTTTTTAATTTATTTTAGTATTATTATTGTTTTAAATTATATAGCTGTTGTATGTCTTTTAATTTATTCTTGTATTTTTATTCTTGTAGGTTGTTGTAAAGTGCTTTATAAATTAAACTGAGGATGAAACACACACTTCAGACCCTCGCGTGTTTGAGCTTCGTGTTTTAAAGCTCCCCACACACCAAGTCAAATGTCACCTCCAGGGCAGTCGCTAATTCTGGTGCCGTGTGTGCGTGTGTGTGTGCGTGTGTGTGTGCGTCCGTGTGTGCGTGTGTGTGTGCGTCCGTGTGTGCGTGTGTGTGTCCGTGTGTGCGTGTGCGTCCGTGTGTGTGTGCGTGACTCTGCAGCGAGTCGGGCTGCAGCTGTTGTTCGAGTCAGATATGGTTACATCTCTCACACAGCTGACAGCACGCTACAACACCAACACACTCAGGGTGCTCTGTGTGCATGTGAGCGTGCACGAGTCAGTTTCCCTGCCAGCGCCTTGAAGTCAGCCTGTTTTGAAAGAGGATTCTAACCTTGAACACTTTCTTATCAGCTGCACAGACCCTCTGTTGAGTTAAAGGTTTTACATATCAGGACATAATTCAGAGAAGAATAAAAACATCTGGTCTTTGCAAGGTTTTTAGATGAGATGAATAAGAGCTCAGCACATGACAGACTACACTGTCATTATTTATTGAGACAAAACACATGCAGTCTGTTTAAAACTAAGTCCAGACCTGGTAAGTAGCAGCCAGGAGCTGCTCATCATCCCAGCAAGGTCACCCCAAGGTCAGCTACATCTCAGACTCTGCAGGCCTCAGTCAGCATGTTAAAGGTTAAAGGTCATGACAGCACAGTTAGAAACGGACTGAACAGGTATGGCTTGTGTGGAAGGGCTGCAGGAGAAAGCCTCTTCTCTCTAAAAAGAACATGGCAGCACAGCTTAGGTTTGCAAAGCTGCATCTGAACAAACCACAAGACTTCTGGAACAATGTCCTTTGGACAGACCAGACCAAAGTGGAGATGTTTGCTCATAATGCACAGCAGCACGTTTGGAGGAAACCAAACACAGCATATCAGCACAAACACCTCACACCAGCTGTCAAGCACGGTGGTGGAGGGCTGATGATCTGGGCTGGTTCTGCAGCCACAGGACCTGGGCACCTCGCAGCCACTGAGTCCACCATGAACTCCTCTGGATACCAAAGAGTGGGTCGAGATTCCTCATCAACCATGAGAGAGACTGAGAACGTCCCACAGGAAACCATTACTACACCTCACTGCTGCTACAAGCTGCTGGATCAGGGGTTCACTTAGTTTCTCACTCACTGCTTCTGTGTTTTGTCTCTGTTTTTGTTCATTAAATAATGACTCAGTGTAACATGTTGTTGTTCGTCTGAGGCTGTATTTACATCATTTTAGGATTTTATTATGTCCTGTTGAACTGTAGAATTGACACAGGGTGTACTTTCTTTTTTTAGAATCTGTTTATGCTTCCTACACACACACACGACTATATTTACTTCGACATGTGTGCAGTTCCCACTGAGCGAAGCAAATCTGAATTTCAGCTTTTCGACATGGAGTTTAGCTTCATGTTCCAGCAGCTTACTGTAAGTCCTGCATCTTGGACAGGAAGACGCCCAGCGTCGGCTCCACAGAACGAGCACTCGTCTGCTGAGCTGTCAGTGACAGGGTGTCACCTAGCTTCAGATTAGCGTCCGTGGTGCTGTTCCCACATTATGCTGAGCACACACACACCATCCATTGTTTAAACTAAAGTTGTCAGTACAATAAACTCTGTAGAGACAGATCTTAGAGCGCCACACATGCAGCAAAGCGTGGACTCTCCTCGACCTGATCGGAGGAATGAAGCAGCACTCAGAGGCTGATTAAACGTCAGCAGCCGGCCGTGCTGGCGGCTGAGTTTGAACCTTGAACCTTCTCTGGTTTAAGAATGTCATTAGCTGCTGAAACAGGGAAATGGTCCGAGGAGGAATTACACAACACGCGCGCCGCCTGCTTCCAGTTTCCTCGCCCGAGGCTCAAACACTTACGATTTGTCTCTGCGGTGTGCAAACCGCCGCTGAGGGCTGCTCTGCCGTCGCCGTGGTGATAAGGACTTCCCTCGGCTGCGCTCCTTGATCGGTGATTGGGCACTCGATGATTTCAGGATCTACATAAAAACACACATATACAATAAAACAGTCGAGATCACTGCTATTAACGGCATTTTGTCTCGTATGGACATGCATATGGATCAGATCCGTGTCACCGTTTCGGTTAATAATGTGAAAACTGAAATAAAATACACATAATGTGTATGTTCGGCCTATTTCAGCTCATTGCTTTAGTTTTTCAGTTTGGTGTTGAGCGGTTTTAATGCAGCAGCAGGTTCTGCTGAACCAGCAGCACACAGCAGACACAACTTCTGGCTCACACTAACCGGTAAAGAGGAGTGTGGATGTAGGACATGTTGAGCAGGTGCTCTCCTCCTCTGTACGTATAATAAAGCAGAGGAGGAGCTGCATCCTGCTCCGTGCTGAACCGCACAGAAGCTGTGGGAGCATCAAACCAAGGAGCAGTTTGGATGAACGGGACATGGCGAAAATAATCTGTGGCCATGTGTTTTCTGTCTATTCCCTCACTACTTCTTCTCATCTTTCTCAATCTGAAAACGTCGCAGTGACAGATGAATCGTGAAGGCAATACAGTCCAAGGCTACAAATGAGTCTATTAATGAGTTTATCAAACAGCAACTTGATGCCGTCATTAAGATCTCAGCGGGAGAGGAAAACAACAGGGTGAACGTGGATGAAAAGTTCAGTTTGTGGCTCATATTCCACAGCGGGTCACATTCGTCACGAGGCTCTGTTTGCTGGATGGATCAGTGTGTGCATTCATTATTTAATCTATTTTAACTGTTTTCTTTCATAAAAGCTTTTTATTGTTGCAGCAGCTTCTATGATCCTACTTCTGCTGCACAGCGTCTTTTTGACTGTTTGGTAAATGGCATCTCATTTAAACCCTCACATGTGCTAAACTTAGGGCATAAAATCCAGTAATTCAGACTAAATGACCTCAAGTTCCAAACACATCCACAGGTTAAATATAAAATGACACACACACACACACACACACACACACACACACTGAGGCTGCCTTTAATGCGTTCATATTAGCAGAGATAAGTCTCACAAACCACAGCACAGCTGACCAAACCGTGGCTGCATCTTCATGTGCATGTGTGTTAGTGTGTGTGACAGCTGCAGACTCGCTGACCTACATATCCTGCTGACATGCAGAGCTGCCCATACACGGTATGACGGTACAACACCAGCGTCTCACACACACACACACACACACACACACACACACACACACGTCACCTTCGTGCGATTTCAAATTCTGCATAAAAGTGCAAAGAAAAAAACAAGAAATCAACCAAAGAAAGACAAATAAAAACCGAAAGGAGCTCATAAAACGTAGACCTCATACAACCCAGCACTGCGTCTACCTTCCCCTGACACACACACACACACACACACACACAAACACACACACACACACACACACACACACACACACACACAAACAACAGTCACACATTCCTTCCTTCCTCATCATGCCCTAAATAATTCTCCAAAGCTTCCATCCCATCCCATGTTCATCCCAAAGGAAACCACATCCTCATGGAGAAAATACAGTTATGGTGTTTCCTGGTTCGGTTTTATTATTTCTGACGCTGCCTTTAACTGCTGCAGTCCTACAGACAACCTGCTGCTGGTTCTTCAGCCTGAAGTCTGTTGAGATTAAAGTCGGGCCCCAGGGACACAAAGACTAACAACCCTGAAGAGAAATCCAACTTATGTAAACAGTGAAACATTAAACTTTCCTCCTGATTTTCAGTTGATCTGATTCCCTTCTGAGGTGTTATTACCGCAGTATGTGGGCTCGCTCTCTTGAAAAAAATTATCCTTTTTTTACTTTTAAATATAGGGCTGGGCAACGATTAAAATGTTTAATCTAATTAATCACATGATTTCCCTGATTAATCACGATTAATCGCATTTGTACGCAAAATCCAAAAATGAATCCAAAAGTAGTGTATAGCCTTTAGCATTTAGTTTTATTTTAAATGTGCTGCCATATGAATGAAAGTGCCATAACATTTGTTGTGCAAACACACTTTTAACATCAGCATCTTTCCGTAGTTTTTATGTAGAAGCCTCGCTCCACTGTCTGTTTCCTTGAATGACTTGCTGCTATCAGTTGTGTGTTTTGCCTTTAAGTGATATTTTAGACTGGAACTACTACGCTGAGAAGACAATTCAACTTGGCAGTGTTTACAGATGACTTTGGTTCTGTCGACTCCGCTGTCTGGAAGAACTTTAAAATGAAAATGGCCGAGTAAAAGTTCCGTACCCTTCTCCATGTTTGGTGGATCCGCCGATTACTTTCTTTTCCGGTTCCACAGCAGACAGCAACAGACTTTTACAAAATAAAAGCCTGTGAGCGACAGACTTTTTCAATAATAAAATAAAAAAATTAAAAATGAATGAATTAATTAAAAACTACGTTAATGCGCAATAAAATATTTATCTGCGTTAAATAATTAGCGAGTTAACGCGATAATAACGAGTTAACTCGCCCAGCCCTACTTTTAAATATTATTATTTTAAATACACATTTAAATTCACTATGCGTATATGCAAAAAGTACCTTCATCCTCATGTCCCGGCCGTGTTTCTCCAGCTCTTTCTTCATTTCTTGAGCTCCCAGTCGGGCCGCATTCAGCACTAAATGCTTCCACTCAATTGGTTGGAAGACGTGGGGGTCATGAGGTACATACAGGCCAATCTTTACCTGAGGGAAGAAGAGAATCTGTGAAAACATCCCTTCTTACTTTCTCTTTCTCTCCAGCCATCGTGTCCTCTCTGACCTTCTTTAAAGTGTGCTGGTATCTCTTGTAAGAACTCTCAAATTCGGCCACCAGTTCTCCCAGCGTGCGGTGAGTCAGGGGTTTGTCCATCAGGTCCTGGCGCCGGCTCATGCCAAGCGATCCGTAGCGGCCATTGCAGTAGACGCCCAGAACCACATGGTGAAAACAGTGACCCGAAAACTGGGTCTTAAAGCTGATGGGGAAACGCTCGAGTGACGTCAGCCCGTTGGTCAGGTAGCTGGTCGGCACCAGTTAAGGAGGAATCTGGAAGTTTATTAACTGTTATACTGTCCAAATGCTGCATTTCATTATATTTAGTATTTTTCTGGACTACAACAGTAATATCGTCTCTTCCGACTCTGTAGTCTCCAACTTGACCAACAGATGTCAGTAATTGCTGCACACTGTTCCTTTAAAGCAGCACACACAATGAGAAGCGGAGGCTGATCTGCTGTTTGACCAGTGGCCCAACAAGCTTTACACTCAATAACACCCGTCACATCTGCACTTGCTGTTAAAATATAATAAACTGAGTTTAGTGGACTCTTTTCTGCTCATCTAGGCTGACTAAAACACATTTTGTAAAGACATACACTGAAACTACAGTAACACAATAACAAGAAGAGCCAATTTACAGCATGTACATTCATCATAGTGTATTTATTTATTTAAATATCTGATATTTCTATTATTTAATCTATCCTGATACACAGTTCACAAAGAGGACAAACTAGAAGGAAGAAGTAAATGAGTTGTGAGCAGCACAGCAGACAGAAGATGATGTCTGGATACCAAATGTTTATGTTTAAGAGGAACCTAAGACTCCTCTCATCCTCCTACATTCGACTCCAAGGAGCACATTTTGAAACTATTAATCCATCAGAGTGAACGTAAACATGAAAACTGGGCCTGCAGACACACAGCAAACCCTGTTCCTGGCTGAGGAAAGGTTTACAACACATGCATACTTAGGTGACGGGTGATGTTCAGAGCTCAGTCAGAGCACACTCATCACCATCTCTTCCATTCATCCATAGTTCATTCAAAATGCAAAATCACACTGAACCGTTATGTGAAAGTTAAGGTCACGTCCTCAGAGGATTTCATGTTCTGCCTCCAAGACAAGTTTCAGTGCCACATCAAATGACTCAGACACTACAATTCTGTTTTTTTTTCTTTTTCAGAATAAGCCCCATCCGAATATGAATCCGAGCTAATCCAAAGCATTTCCAGAAACTCTATTCATGGTTATTCCTTTCTCTCTGCATTCTGTTTTCCTCGAAATTTCAACAAGGCAAGATTAAAGTGAGGAAACTACAGGAAAAAGGTACAAAATCCTCTTCGTGTTTGTCTTTTAAAAAAGAGAAACCAAGAGTCATGTGCTTCCCTTAATCGTCATCATGAGCAAACTCCTGGCTCTGAGACTCAGAAGCAGTTTAGGAAATGATCCTGAAACATGGCCAATAAAGAGGGTACTTCCAGCTTTGTGGAAACAGATTACAAAGAGCCTTTTCACAATTTAAAAGCAACTGAAAATAAATGCTTCTTGCAGCATTGACAGATTATCCAACTCAAACAGTTGCATTCTGTTAATTTTTTATCAAAAGTTCTCAGAAATGAGTTTTATAATAATCATTCAGTCTGAAGCTGAAACTAAATTCTAGTCTGCGATGGCAAATACAAAACACACACACACACTCAGACTGTAAACACACACACAGACATCTGGTTTGACCCGAGATAAACCCTGAATATCCTGGAGAGGACTCAGACCGCTGTCATCATGGAGGAAAAGGAGGCAGCGTTGGAGAACATACCACAGACAGACAGCTCCAACTGCCACGAGATGTTTTTCAGCGCTTTCCTCTGGCTTTGTTATCTCCTGACGGCCATTTTAACATACGAATGTGCTGAATTTAAAATGAAAAGTCTTTGAAGGGAGCAGCTCTACTTTCCTAAAGCAACTGGACTTCTTCATCTGTAGCTGTTGACTGAAAAATGAGTTCAGAGCAGGACGGAAACACAAGGTCAAGGACAGTGCCAGCTGGTAGGACCGGTCCTGGGTGTGTCCACAGCAGGTTCAAATATTTAATCGCCTACCTGTCTGTTCAGGTGAGGCCTCATAGCTCAGTGGTTAGAGCACTGGTCTTGTAAACCAGGGGTCGTGAGTTCAATTCTCACTGGGGCCTAATTTTTCCACCAGGTTCATACTAGGGCACACACCCTCTCTCATTCCCTCTGACTTCCCCCCCCCCCCTTTTTTTTATCCTTTATCCTCGTTTCGTTTCTCTTTAAAACTATTGCCACTCTCTCCATCCCCCACTTGCCTTTGCCCCCTTTCATCTAGAGTCTAAAGCCAGTCTCAATTAGAGTCACTGTCAGCTGCCACCCTGGCAGCCTGGAGAAAAGCCACTGTGAAACTAGCACATGCAAAACTGGACCAGCCATTCTGAGACTGACAAATCTCTAGTGTTGACAGGCAGAAGTTTCCCCCAAAAACTGCACCAAACACCCTATATTAGCCTTTTTAAACCATATACTTTCCCATAAATTTTGTCATTTGCCTAAGTGCTCATGTGAAGTGCTCTGCAGATGTCTGTGATCAGCCTATAATTCATGCAAACGGGTAATGGATGCAACTCCGAGTCAACATACACGTAGCCTGAACAGAGGAGAGGTGGAGACTCACCCATATCCACAGTTTGCATCACTTATTATTAGAAGCCAACTGCCAGAGGGAAGTGGTAATTAAACATGTGACTGACTAAACAACTAAATATTTAATTACAGAACTCATGAGGAAAAAAGATTCTCTCTAGTTTAAATGGTGAAACTGTTGCATAAAAAAAACCACTTGATTTTTCAAATTTAAGCTCTTTTGGATGATACTAAGCTTGTGAGAGTGGATGGTGGGGGATAAACTTTGATGTGGGCCTGTTGCCAAGCAACACAGTAAGAGCTGGGAAGGGTGGGGTGGGGGGGCATAAGGACACTGGAGCAGTGCGTCTCATCGATTTTACTCACAGATAACAAAATAACCTTGTCGCCCTTTGCATGGCGTGTGCAGGAAAGGATACATTCCCAAGATGACGGCTTCGAGGCATTTGATTGGCAAAGACTCCCTGATCATCTCTCTCGCTGTCTCCATTAACCTGGAGAGGGGGAGGCAAGGTAAGATGTGGAGGAATAAGTGAAGAAAGTGGAGCAGGAAGAAAGTTTCCCTCTGGAAACTAAACATAACTTGACCCGATCAGACCTTTGCATGACAGTTTGTAATAATTAGCACAGAAAAGTCGAGTTCATGGACTTTTGAGGCCTAAAGTTTTACCTTTGGCCATCCACATTTTGGGTTTTGTGGGGCCAGAAGTGACATGCAAGAGATAAATGTGACTGAATACAAGGACATTCAGCCAACTGACTGGGCAAGTTTAAGCACTAATACAATTCAATCTGAGGATTAACATTAAAAAGCCCCACTCATGCTGATGTCACTGACCTAAAGTGTAAATGTTCTTTAAAGTTGGGCCCCTGCTGATCATTCAGGCAACTGCAGTTTTATGTGTGGATTTATGTTTCAGGATAAAAGATATAAATATGGATGCAGCCACTGAAATGTCATTTAAAACCAGACGTCATGAACCAGCGATGGATCTGCGATGTGCATTCAGACTTATGAACAAGTCGAAAACAGAATACCTCGGGTCACCATTTTATTTTCACCCGCGTGTTCGTGCATCTGTGCCAGATTGTAACCAGATGAAGCCACAACATAGTGTTTTCTGCCTCTTTAGTTACTAAAATGTACTTTATTTGCTGTTGATGAATTCTCAGAGCTCCTCTGGACGTATCACTTTATATTTGACTAAACGTCTAATGGTTTAAAAAAAACTACAATTCAATGAGACTCTGCTTTAATAACAGACCCGAGGTGTTGAAACAAAGAGTGTAAAATCAAATATTTACTTTCCAAAGCTGAGCTCCACTTACCCACACAGTGGACGGCTCTTCTTGATTTCAAAGAACTGGGTTCCGGTGTGGTTGTATCTGATAGAAATGTCAGGGACCACAGCATTTTTACGTACCTTTCGGATACATTATAACATTATAACAGCTGCCCTTATGAATGGTAACATGTGTTTAAGGATACTGCAGATTCTTCATGTAGTTCTGGACGGCCACCAGCCAGTCAGCGACGGACATGGATGGTTTGAAGGTTGGAATTGAGGGAACTGGATGCTGAGACACAGAGAGAGAATTTCAGATTGTTACACATCGTTTCCAGCAGTCCTGAAACCATCTTTAAACTTTCCTGATGTCCTAATGACTCATTCCAGCTCACACTGCTGGTGCTCATTGATGTTCCTCCACCGCTGGCAGCCAACTATTCATGTTAACATTTCACAGTAAAGAACACGGATTCTGCAGACCTGAATTAATGCGAACACGTCTGACTGTGACAGAAGTCAGCGATGCACTCTTTCCAAACCGCCAAAAAATATTGAACCTGCCTGGAAGTTTATTGCTAATGCTATCATCTCTACCACAAATACTTAGCAGAAGTACTAAAGCAACAAAAAAAGGAAGTAAACTCAGTATATTCCCTCAGATAATGAAACAATAAAGATCCAACACATAAGCATGTCTCTAACCCAGAACAGAGTCATGTGGCGTGCCCCATTTCAGCCACATTGGTAAAAGTGGTTTGCCGTGAAGGTGAAAAACCCACTGCTGGTTTTGCAGATGTTTCACCTCAACAGGAACCATTAAGTCAGTGGTCACACATGTGAGTACGCACAACAAAAACCCCAAACCACACCAGCAGACAATGAGTCAGAGTGAAACCCAAACCAACACTTCCTCTGACACAAGGCTGCTCATGAACTGCGGATTTGTGTACATGTGGAGGAGGAGGGGGGGGGGGGGGGGGGGGGGGCAGGACGCCAGAGCTATCATTTCCTCTGGATCTTTGCTGCAGTCTATTTACAGCATCGAAGGAGAAGGGAGGACAAAAGGCTACAGACAAACACGGTGGCACAGCTCTTTTTCTCTCTTTGGAAATAAGATTTATCAAGAAACACAGACAACTGAATTTATCTGTTGCACATCAGCTGAAACACTCAATGTGTTTAAGTCCAGGTTGAAGACACACCTATTTTCAGCTGCATTTGAATAAAAACTGCAAATCTGAAATTTTAACTACTGATTTTATCTATTGTTCTTATTTCTTTCTTTTTTGTTTAAAATTTTAAATCATGCTTTTTATTGCTACTGTTTTAATGTCTCTGTAAAGCACTTTGAATCACCTTGTTGTTGAATTGTGCTGTACAGATAAACTTGCCTTATATATTCTTCAAAAATAGAAGTTTAGTAGATAATTATCTTTTAATTTTTTTGTGCAATTAACCAAAGAATGAAAGGCACATCTGGAAAAGAATACAACAACCTGAATAAAACTAGTCCTGATGACGTGCACAGCAGAGAGCAGGCGTGCAGAGAGATGATGTCATAAAAAAGGCCGTTGACTTAGTTAAATTCATTATTAAATTAAGTAGTGAAAAACAAAGTGGAAATTTAATATTTTTGTCGTCTTCAAACATCTGTTTTCCACCAAGTGAAAAGAGACAATTCTGATCGTCTAAAATAATTGTGATTACTGTGACAGATGTAGTAACTGATGCAGCGTTTGGCTGAACAGATATTACATTTTCCTCTCATGGAGCCCCTCTGAAGAATCAAGTTTCATGTTGGAGGACATAAAGCTAAAAACTGCTCAAACTGGAGACTGCTGCCAACTCATGATCAGAGTACATGTGCTTTAACTAATCATAAAGGTGCACTGTTGTTATTTTCCTACATGAAAGATATTTCAGTTGTTCCTTTAGTCGCTTTTCAAATTCACATCTAAGGCTCTTCTTCTGTTGCTTGTTTTTAAATTAATTTAAATTGTTTTATTGGTTTCTCTTTATATTATTCTTACACTCAATCCAATGCTTTTATTTTATGTGAAGCACTTTGAATGGTTTCGTACTTGCAATGTGCTACAAATAAATTTGATTTGATTCTGCAAAGTGACGTTCAGAACCAATAAGAAGGTCTCCACGCGTCGCAGGCTCTGGGTGAATGAAGGGAAATCTGACGGGGTTTGGGTCCGTTTACGATATTCAACTGAAGACTGCGTAGATGAAAAACTGAAACTAAAGCAGAGTTTGTTGTTCTCTCCATACAAGTTGTGGTGTAGCTTGAGGATGTGGTTAGTTTGCTGCAGAAAAACTTGGCCTGTTGATTGTGGAAGACGAGAAATCTCTCACTGACAGACCTGATGCAGATTCAACAAGCTGCATCGGCTTATTATTAGGTTTCACATCTAGATTCTTCCATGAAATAACCGAAGCCGACTGTGTGTCACCCACATTAGTTGCAGACCCTGAACAGGAAGCAGACCACACATGTGCTCTCTCGTAGCATGCTAATGGCTCCCAGAGAGCAACCGAACAGGTTTGTGTAAGATAACCAACGCCCCAACTACATAAATAAACAGTGAAAACACAAACAGACACTTAACCGCTCGTTTAATTTAGGTAAGTAGATTAGACATAAGAATAACAAGCCAATCTGACAGTCAGGAGCTGAAAGGATGAGAAACAATCTGCCAGCTGGCCTCTCTTCAGGGTGTCAGGCCAGTCAAGTCATCCAGGCCATAAACCAGTCTGCCAGCCAAGACCAGTAAACAGCAGTGTTTGCAGCCACATAATCCAAGTGAAATCCTCACAACAGAGTGATACGTTGGCTGCATCTACTCACACACTCACTCTACAGCTGCTCTCTGCTGGGTCAGAGAAGAAAATGAGAAGTCCTTCCCCCCTGATCGTTGTCATTGCTGCAGTTAGAACCACATCACTTCAGGTGGAGAGCCGACATGAACTGCATGTTGTACAATGAAGTGACAGATTCTGTCAGCTTTACTGGTGTTGATGGGTCGGTTTCATTTTCCATTAAAATATCAACAGCAGCCACAGTTGGAACAGGCTAAACGGTCACTTCAGCAGCTTGTTTTTAGGTCACTTCCCTGCTGCCTCCATCAGCTTCAGAGCCAACACAAACACGCCTAAAGTGGATGAACAACTTCATGTAGAAACTTAAGGCTGAGTTATACTTCTTTTAACTGCCCTTGCGCTTGGGTCTTGCGCGTATGTTAATGGCTCGAGACGTTTATACTTCATTTTGCTTTGTCGGTGGTTGCGTGTGCTGCGTGGCGATTCACCGCCAGGACAGTAGGTGGAGTAGCGGGTTTTTTCAATGACAAGCCTACTATGATGAAAGGAAATTCACCGCCAGGAGCTCTTTGGCAAGTCTCTCTTCCATAGATTCATGCTTCTTCTTCTTCTTCTTGTAAATAGCGGGTATTTTGTCAGATTTTCAACACCTTGGGGGTCTAAACGACTACTTTCTCGCCTGAAAATGTTTCAAATGTTGCTAAAGTTATATATTTACAGAGTTTAGCCTATAGCTTAAGGGAAATCAGCTTTTCAGGCCGGCTGATTTCGGCTCGGGCAGGAGTGAAGTGCACTGTGTTTTCGACCACAGCCAGTGGCTTGCGCTTGCGTCTTGCGTGAAGTTTAGAAAATTGAGGTGACACACGCAAGCACGCAAGGGGGGGCTTGCAACCGCGCAAGGGCTTGCGTTGCGGCTTGCGTCTTGCGTTACCGACTATAAACCAGGCTTAAGAGTTTCCAATAATAATAATTCATTAATTCTGTGCCTGGAACAGCCTGCCTCTTCTCTTTGTGCATTCAGAGTTCTGCTGGGGGAGTATCACCTTATAGCCCCCGTTTGGACGGGTAATTAATCTGTCTCTTCTTCCTTTCCTGTTTTCTTCTCTGCTCTGTAATCTTCTCCTGTCCTTCTGTTCCCTTTCCTCCCTTTCTATTTGCGTCTTTATTATTATCATAATTATCTCAAACCTCCCCTCAAACAGTTTTCTCCTCGTCTTTCCAGGCTTTGCCCTCCTCTTATCCCCTCTCCCCTTTCCACCACCCTTTCCTGTGTGATGTGCGGTGCATAAACACCCACTGCATCTAAATCCTGTCCCACTGCATTTACAGTGCGACTCAATGCAACTCTATTGGCTCTTTTTTTGGCTTTCCATTGAACATAGAGCCTGGTACCGGAGTTGAGCTCATACTCGATGAGAAAAGCCTGCAGACCTCTGCAGAACAGCTATAAGAATCAGCAACTGCTACCTGATTTAAAGCACTCCATAGTAGAAAACTAAGTAGGGAAAAAATAGCTTAAACCTCAATGAGTATATTTGAGTGAAGCTGTACCATACAAGGTAGTCTAAAATGTTTCATATCAGCACAACTTCTGCTCCTCCGGGATTAAGCCGTCTCACCCAGCAGCCGCCACTAAAGACAAAGGGACTGAAACCAGAGACACACACAGATGACATATGTTTGTTAGGGTGGAAGTTATGACCTTCCTGGGTTTTGAATTATGCATTGTTTAAAGGAAATAGGGAGGGGGGGATGGGCAGGAGAGGCTGGATGGAAAAAGAGCAAATGACTTATTCAGAGTAAAAAAAAAAAAGTAAAATAAATGGAAGAAAATTTGAAAAAGAGGTTCATCTTAAACACAGAGGAAGTCCTTTCCTCTAGACTGTTATTTCTGAAGCTGGAGGGATTCAGAGCTTCAGATTTGTTGCTTAAATGCGTCCTGAGAGATCCGATCGTAAGGGGACAGCTTCGCACCGAAATGTGTCCGTACATACGTGGCCATTTGTTATCAGATGTCAGTTACCAGCTCTGTTTGGCAATGACTGCTAAACCTCCATCAAACAGGCAATCAGCTGTCAACAGAGCAACAAACTGCTGTAAAATCAATTAAACATTCAGTAAAGTAACGTCGTCACTATGCAGACATTCACGCTTCAGATCCTCCTGAGTCACATTTGCACCTGTGACGTGACGGAGCAGTGGGCTCAGTTACTGTGAGCTACAGTCGCTGTCTCTGCAGAAAGATTTTCTCTCAATAATACATCCTGTGACTTCTGAAGCTGCTTTTTTCATGTAATTTTCCAGATAATTCCCATGTTTGCGTGCAGTACTGCCAGGTCAGGAGGTCCACGGGACAGACTGCATTCAGATTATCAGATGGATGTGGACAGAAGGGTCCTGAATTACCTCTGAATGTGAGTCCTGAGTCTGTTCAAACATGTTATCAGTGCGGTCCGCTTTTGATTGGATGCACAAGATCTGAAAAAGTGTAAATATGTTCACTATCTAACCATTAACTCCAGGGCCGTGTTCGAAACCGCATACTTCTCCTACTACTCCTGCTACTCATACTGACTTTTTTCCCGAATGCATACTAGATTCTCCGAAATGTTGGGAATGCGTCATGAGGTTACTACTCATACTCAAACTACCCAAGATGCAACGTAACGTGACGTCGCCGATCGTCATTTCCTGTCAAAACGGCAGTTTCAAGCTAGCTACAACGAGGGTAGGTTCACTTCCTGTTTTCAAAACAAAAGCACCAATTGTATGGTAATGGCTTTCCCTATGATAAAAGGCAACGGGTATTTTATTTTGTGAAAATAACCGGAAGTGCGTTGCTCACTGCGGCTAGCTTTAGTAGCGCCGAATTCGTGGGAACAAAATTGTAAATAGCCGGTATTTTGTCAGGTTTTCAACACGTTGGGGATCTAAACGACTACTTTCTCACCTGAAAATGTTTCAAATGTTGCTAAAGTTTACAGAGTTTAGAGCTTAAGGGAAATCAGCTTCAGGCCGGCTGATTTCGGCTCAGGCAGGAGTGAAATGCATTGTGGGTAAACGCTCTGCATACCGTCTGATCGATGAGTATGTAGTATGGAAGTATGCAGTATGTAGTGGGCGGTTTCGAACACAGCCTAGGATTACTGTCTAACAGCTCAGCCAAAACGTTTCCATCTTTCATCTTTACCTTGTACCTAGTGTGAGTACCACTGAGGTAACAACACACGACAGATCGTTGTCCTCCATAACCTGTACAGAACGTCTGCTCTGTGGCCATTAAAGATTAATGACCAAGCAGGATGGAATGAGTAAGAGAGAAAGATCATATTTCCTGTTGTCGGGATATCTTTAGAGCGGGACATCCCCGGGAACGCCGCTCTCCGTGTGTGTGTTTCTGGGTCTAAGCGTGTGTGTTCAGACGGCCGCTGGTTAAATGAAAAGTGATGAGGCTCCTTTTTCTGAGGAATTGAATCATTTCAGTGCAGCTAGCAGTACTTAAATGTGACTTGTGTCTGCTGCAGGGCTTCAGTAATCACGTTAAAACCACTTTCTTAAGGATCGTTGCCGTCTGACTGTCCGCCTCAGAGGACATCTGCCTGCACTAATCCGCCTTGGCAGGTTCCCACCTCGTTTCCGCATCCAGCCAAAAGCAAGCATTGTTTGGAATCGACCCTTGGAATGCAATGCTTGTAATCTGAGGTTTAATCTGGAATCTGAGTTGTGTCTGGTTGCATTCATTAAAATGTCAACGATTTTGATCATTTGGGTCAAGTTGTGGTATTTATTAATCAGCATTTTGTGCTACTGTACGTTGCTAAGCTTCTTCTACTGTGAAAAACGCCAAAAATGTCTTTCCAATAGTGCCAAAACACAACCACATGCAACAGAGTCATGGTGCAGCAACTGAAACCCATTGTGCTTTGCTTTTGAAACATCCCTCGTTTCCACTTCCAGGGATGCAAACCCTTCTGCTCGCATCAAAGCAAATCTGAAGTGATCTGTAGAAAAGAATCAGACGCGTTTCTATAAACTGCTTTGAAGCAAATAATCTCGGCTGAGTGGTGTCACTAAGGGGTGGATGTTAGTGTTGTAAGTAGCTGTATGAACCAGAAACAACAACCGCGATGGACATCCACCTGAGAAAAATACAGAGAGCTCTTCTTCAGGAATCACCTTTATCTCTGGGAATTATCTGGGAAGACACTGGTCAGCCATGTGATTTTAGTTTAGAGCTCAGAGCAGAAACAGCTGGTGGGTTGTGTATATTTTAATCTTTGCCAGGTCAGATACGATTATCAGTTAGAAATGTATTAGAAGCTTCTACATTCCCCAATGTTAAAAACAGGCAAAAACCACCTCGTGTTAGTGTTTAAACTTGTGTTATTTTCACATCTTCCAAATGCAAATCAAAAAGGTAAAGAAAACCCAGCTTTAAAAGATAAACTGCAGCTGTGTGGGGTGAGAGCAAAAGTTGAACTCTCCAATGATCTCTGGGGTTCCAGTGAGTTTTGTTTCCCATTAAATGCCCTTTATGTCGTCCAGTTGCTATCCAGAGATTATCCACTACCCAGGGTGTATTAGAGGGATTATTTGGCTGCTGTTCCAAGACCTCTGTTCAGTGAATGAGGGCATGAGAATAAAAGCAGGGTTGCTGACAATGACAGGCCCCTGCAGAATGGACCACATGTCCCATTTTTTTAAGCAGCCTGTGGGACATTTGGTGCATTCCTATTTGTATCCCAAAGTCATTCATCACCTTTGCCTCACAAAACAGAACTCATGGCTCATAATATTCAGCTCACAAATGGTCTTATTTTGTCTCAGACCAACATACCTTACAAAATTCTAATTATATACCAGCTATTTGAACACTTGTGTATTCATGCTCATGTCACACTGTGCGTCTTTGTCTTCATCCGCCCTCCCTTTTCTTTCCTGCTTAAAAGGCAGAGTTAACCCATGTGGGTCAGGGTATCAGCATCTGTATCCGTGGCAACCACCTGCTTTACACTTGGTAAACACACGCACACAAAAAAGCAGAGTCGGGTTGCATATTAACAAAACGTCAAAACACACCAACTGACGCTTTAGTTGTTAGGGAAACTATAAACTGTACACACAGGCCCGTCTCTAACGCCTTAATTGTGTTCAGGGTTTGCAAAAGAGTAACGGCCAAGCTCGATTTAGTGAACATAACTCCACTTCCATTGTATATGCTGCGTGAACTCCAACTATTCAAAAAAAAAAAAAAAATACAGAAGCAGCTGACCCCTTAAAGGGATAGTTCGCCTCTTTTGACATAAATCTGTATGACATCTCATATCAGCAACATCATTTATGAACATCTTCTTACCCCCTGCTGCGTCCTGTGAGCAGAGTTCCAGCCTCGTTTTGGCGTTGACGAAGGTAGTCCGGCTAGTTGGCTGGGGTTTAAAAAATAATACGTCTTGTTTCTCAAAACAATATGCATATGGGACTGCTCGGTCTGCACGGTCTACACAGCACGCAGTGATACGAAGGGAGAGAAAATAGGGCCAAGCGATTGTGAGATCTGACTTTTTCCTGGAGAACGATTTTGTGATGCAAATGTATTACTCTGTTGAACGCATGTTGTTTTGAGAAGCAAAACGCTTTATTTTTTAAACCCCAGCCAACTAGCCGGACTACCTTCATCAACACCAAAACGAGGCTGGAACTCTGCTCACAGGACGCAGCAGGGGGTAAGAAGATGTTCAGAAATGATGTTGTAAGTATGAGATGTCATACAGCTTCATGTCAAAAGAGGCGAACTGTCCCTTTAAGTTAGAAATGAATCCAGGTGGCTCCAGAGGTACAGCGGGCTCTAACTTTTTGGTGATATCCAAAAGCATAATACACCTCTGTAAACGTCACATAAACATGGAATGTGTGGGGTGTTTTCAGTGCTTTCTGTGCATATTTCTCCTTTCGCTCTGTCCAAAACACAGTGTGGGAGTTTGGCACCGCCAGCCAACCGGGTCACTAATGACCACATGGCCAATCAGCAGAGCCAAACAACCAGATTCCCTCCTCCTCTCCCTGAAAAACAACAAGCATTCTTGTAAATCACGACGGAAAACTACGAGGAAGATGTGGACGGTGGGGCTTCAGGCAAAACAGAAAGAGATCAATATCATGAGTGTGGAGTTACTTTTAGGCTGAAGGGACAGAATCGCAGCCCCGTGAGTTTCACTGGCTTCTGCAACACTCAAAAACAGAAGAAAATTACCAAATAAAAAGACATTCGAAGCAATATTACTGTTGCTACTGAATCTTTCAGAATAAGCATATGAGTGACATGACTTGGCTTTAAGGATTTAACGGTGAAATAATCAAGTATGACAGAGCTGTTGACCTTTGTTGTCATTTCAAAATGTTCCTTGAGAAAAAAATGAAATAAATGTAATGTAAACCTTCCTTTAATCAAAGGTGACTGGTTGGTTGAAGGGTTGTGAATTCTCTGATCTTGTGTTGAGGCAGGAAGAGGTCAGGATCAGCTGGAAAGCACATCCCCGGTGAGCAGCTTCGGTTTTAATGTCACTGCGTTTCAGTCAGAAAATCTTCAAGCCATTTTTATTCTTTTAAATGTTCTTTACGAGGCACGCATGCAGCATTTTCTAACTGTGATTCAGATTACAAGAAGTCTGTATCTGCTGTAATCAGGTGGGACACCTCACGCACACTGACAAATCCAAAAACCTGATGCAACTGCACCTGACAGGGCTGCCACCCCAATTTAGCACACTTGTTGTCATGGTAATGCGATGCATTTGTGAGTGTGTACACACCTGAGAGTGTGCATTGGTGGAGCAAAGAGTATGAGAACAGGTTGACATTGACACCTAAGCTGAGAGCACAAGCACACGCTTCCCCGCAATCATTCAAGCCCCTGAACAGGAGACACATGTGACGCATCGAGTCATAATACGATCATAAATACGTATTCACAACAGGGCAAAATACCAGCTGTGGAGCAGTTGGTCTGCGGATCCAAATACCTCTTAAAATAATCATATTATTCATGGCTACAGTAGCGCGTCGAACACTGCAGACACTCAGTAGATTAAAGATGATAAACTGCAACCACATTATCTGTTTTCATGAAAAAAGAAAAAAAAGAGTGTCGGCATAAAACTTTCAGAAACAGCTATTCCTTCAACATAAGCATGTTTACATGACAGTAAACAAAAACAATAAGAAGAATCCCATCTTTCTGTAAAAACAGTAAAGTGTTAAGTGCATATTAAGGCAACTGAATTCCCAATAAAGTCGGACGGCTAAAAGTGTCAGAAACTGCAACTGAAAAACGGCTTTAAGACTTCGCCTCCACTCGCAATCGCTTAAAGGGATAGTTCGCCTTTTTTGACATGAAGCTGTATGACATCCCATATTAGCAATATCATTTATCAAATTTGACTTACCCCCTGCTGCGTCCTCTGAGCCGAGTTCCAGCCTCGTTTTGGTGTTGACGAAGGTAGTCCAGCTAGTTGGCTGGGGTTTAAAAAATATCACGCAGTAATATGAAGGGAGAGAAAATAGCGCCAAGCGATTGTGAGGTCTGACTTTTTCCTGGAGAACGATTTTGTGATGCAAATGTATTACTCTTTTGAACGCATATTGTCCATTTTTTAAACCCCAGCCAACTAGCCGGACTACCTTCATCAACACCAAAACTCGGCTGGAACTCTGCTCACAGGACGCAGCAGGGGGTAAGAAGATGTTCAGAAATGATGTTGCTGATATGGGATGTCATACAGCTTCATGTCAGAAGAGGCAAACTATCCCTTCAAAGCAGTGGTGTCTTCACTGAAGGTCTTAACCAGTTCAGTTGATTGAATGAAACAAGTCAGCTGTGCTGCTGCCGGGTTGGAGTAAAAACCTGCAGCCACACCGGCCCTTTCAAGCATCAGTCTGAGACCCCTGCCTTAAAGAATTTCCAACTGCAGCCTCATCTGACAGACCACCGTTAACGTAATCAAAGACAACGTCTGAGCAGTTAAATCAGCTGTTCTGGGGTGTACGATGATCTCATGGCATCGCAGCACTGAACATACTTCCATCAATAACTTGATTCCTCTCACATATTTATATTCAGCCAAGGATGGTGCAATGACATAATAAAATCAGATTCTAACTGTAGCTAAACTCAGCTATCAGTACGTAATTGTATTGTGTGATAATTAAATGTAAGATTAAAGATTATAAGATTTATAGATTTAAAAAAAAAAAAACTATGGACATTTGGTCCTTTTCTAACTTTGATATCTTTGTAAAACAGAATATTTTGTATTGAAATTAACTTACCCTGGATTATGGGAAATTCAAATGGCACATTTTTGTTTTATACTGCAAAATAATCCAAGACAAACTGATGACAAAAAAGCTGATAAAACACTTAAATTTAGGGAGAACAAAGGGTGACAACATTTCTACTCCACACCCATGTCAACAACACGAGAAAAAAGGTCCCATCTTTTAGCAAGTGCCAACTATATATGCATAATAATCCATCCCATCTTGTTATAAGAGCACAACGGCATTGATCTCAGTGTTTTTAAAAGAGTGTCAGAATTTGAATTCCATGGTAGTAAAAGCAGCCACAGAAAGCCCCAGAAGGCTCCACAGAAAAAGCCCCAACCCCATAAAGAGTCCATTTACAGTGAACATTCTTCCATGAATGCCCCACAACTTGCTGCTGTCATGTGAACACACACTATGCAAAATTGTGTTGGCTTTTTAAGTCTTTCACTCAGCCATATTAACTGATTTTATGGCTTTTAAGGCTTCAAACTCTGGCGACTCAGTCGGTGAAGTTATTTTAGAAAAAGAAAATACACCTTTGGCTTCAAAATGTAGAAATGGAAAAGTACCGTATGATGCGTTAGAGAAAGAGGACGATGAGAGCGTAAAGCAGGACATCAACTATCAGTCTGTTACTCTGAATGCAACTAATCTTTAAAGGTCATCTTTCTGTGGTCACATGTAATACCAAAAGACATCTACCAGAACTCCCAAAGGCAGAAAGTCCTTGTTAAAATGCTGCAAAATTCTCTCTGAGAGAGTTTAGAAATCAGGAAAAAAGGCTTTTCACTGGTCTGCCTGTAAAGAGAAAACTTTGACAACAAACCGCAAAAGTCCAGCAAAGGTTTAACAGAAATATCTGATGTATTCAGAGGAGAATAAAACAACTTTCCTGAACCAATCATTTATCTTTGTACCAATATACAAATGATAATCTTTGAGAGAATGAGAAATAATCCCAAATGACTTACTTTGGGAAGGTATGCTGCGTTTTGTATCCTATCCACCATCTCCTGGCCCTCGGGGTGCACAGCAGCCACATGGGACCACATCCTCTCCCAGGTGACACTTTCGATGGGAAAACCGTTCCGATTAACATAGAAAAGAATCCCCCCATCCTTCTCCTCTTCCTCCTCCGGAGACTGGGAACTGTTGTTGGGGTGGGACGCAGAGGACTCCTCCTGGGTGCTGTAGCGGAGGAGGCAGTGCGAGCTGGTGCTCTTGGACCGGCCATGCCTGCTTAGCTTGGTCGGGGAGGTGCCGGTCCGGCTCGGGGAGTTGGGTCCAGTCATTGATCCCAAGAGGGCCAGGAGGAGGAGGAAGAGTTCGGATAGGCAATCCTCCTCCAGCTACAAAAACTTCCTTTTGTTAGTTAGCCTTGGGCAGTACATGTTGATATGCATAGGCAGACCTGGCAAGGGTAGAAAAATAAACGGATCAACCTCAGGAGAACCAAATACAAACCCTAAAAACATCATTTCTGTTGTTTCTGTGCTGAAGGACCACATCTAGACACTGAGATACAGCAGGGATTTTTAGATACTTCCCAGGTATCTCTGTGCCCTTCCTAATTAGGTAGAGGAATGGCAGTGCTGCTGCAGACTGGGAATCTCTGACGGTACCAAACGCCAAGAGGGGAGAAAATGTTCTCCGAAACAGCAACAGTCAACGACTAAACCCTGTTTTAGAGATGCATCTGTAATCAAAGCACTCTATATTGAAATAATAGGCCTAAAATCACTAATAATTTCACCTTAAACCAGTCGCCTCGACAGCCTAAAAATACCATCATATAAAAAAATCGACAAAAAAAGCTCTCAGAGAAATTGAGTCTCCATAAAATTGAGAACAAGAACGTACTATTTCCTATCAAAGTGGCATAAAATGCTAATATGTAAGGTAAAAGGTAACAAAGCACAGCAAGTTCATTTAAAAAAAAAAAAAAAAGACTTTTTGGTTTGGGTGCATCCACTGAAATATTCCAACCGTTATTAATCCAACCGTACCGTTTTTTTTTTCCTTCCAACGGGGACTCCGGTTTCACATAAATGACGGGCCCTCCGGTTTAAAAGGCATTTGACTCGAAACACACTCAGTGAGACGAGGCAGGTTCCATTCATAAGAATGTTACGTTGTCCACTACTGGCTATAAAGTCTTGTTTTGGTTCGAGGCTTTGTAACTTCACCCCTTCTCGTATGTATCAAGTTAGCTAGTGCTAATTGTCATTGGCTAAACTTCCGGTGTCGTCCTCTTCAAAATAAAAGTTGTATTTTTCTGTGTCGCTGAATTCGAAGGTGAAACCCCGAAACAACGTTACACAATACTCATAACTCTGTCTAAACTTGACTTGTAATGACTTTAAGAGCGCACCCCTCTAATTTACTCGTGCAATCTACACTTAAGTGAACCCAGCTCTTGTAAAGCCGTCTTGTTTTGAAAGTCTTACCCGGAAGTTGCACTTCTTTGCTAGTTAGCTGACACAGTTGCTCTGTCTTCGTTCTCGGAGCACTGCGGGGGCCGTTGCCTCCCACTACCCAGTCCGGAGATGTTACCTCCTCTCTGCATTCCTCTCAGTCAACCAGTCTGCAAAGCGCCTCGGTATCGGCTACATTTTCAGAAAATCCAACTCCATCACGATGAAAATTCTTTTTGAATCCATCACATGGTTAAAACATAGGGAATAATGCGGCTCCAGGAGCGGATACCTGGTGCTCTCCTGTATCCCTCTCCTGCTCGTCGTATCACAGCAGTCGCCAACGCTCAACTGATTCTTATTGGTCAATCTAACAAAGAGGGGCGGGGCTTAAAGTATTCTTTACCAAATTCGGAACGATGGCGTTTCCTGATTGGTTGATACTCATGCTCGAGGCTGCCAACAAGTGATATATTTGCAACAAATGGGATAATTTTTTCCTTTTACGATACAACTGTTGATTTGGCACATTATAAAGGTGCCTGAGAGGTTTAGTGACCATTAGAACACATGAGAACAAATATTCAATAGGAATTCTCTACTTACAAACACATTACACAACATTTTTATAGAATGTAAAATGCAAAAATAATGACTACACAGTTTGAATAAGAAAGCACAAAGTTAAAACGTTCTTAATTGAGTCGCCACTTAACATTGCATGTATTTGCAAAATAATCTGTATGGCAGTAAATTCAATATGCTAAATGAGTCATGTTTTTTGTGGCAATCAGCACATACACATACACGTTCATAACCTAACTTATAACTCCCCCTTCTGGGCAAACATGTCCGTACAACAGTGCACAGAAAATTTTATGACTTTTCCTAAAGGGACCCCATCATTAGAAAAAGTCATACATAGTTTTTGTTTATGTTTCCATGTGGGCTGTACACCACTAGGGTACAAAGATTGTCTTATGGGTCATTTTGGACCTGTGAATTATAAAAACATTTAAACACCAGAAAAAAGTTCACTGTTTTTTTTTCCCTTTCAATATAATTAATTCAGAAGTAATTACTTCACATTTATATAATAGCAATAATAAACCTTTATTATGTAAAAGAAAACTGAGAAAACAAGAAAACTGTTGGTTTGTGGTTAAAAAAAAAAAGTGTAATCCTGAAAACTGGTGATTGTCTTTTTGTATTGTGTAACAAAAAATACATGATAAAAAATGTATTGAATTGAGTTGAATAGATAAATAACAGGCGGTTTCATCATCAAACAAAATAGATTTTGGATTTAAAATTCAATTAAGTTGCTTTATTTTGGGGCTTTGGTAGGGCGGCTCATTTTTGAGGGGAGTAAACACAATGTTAAGACCGCACAAAGTTAAACAACCAAAGCAAAGTTAAATTGGTGTTTTCTCCTTACATTCTTATTTCTTCTTAAACTCAATAACCATTCATTTCAATAAATGTGTCATTCTTGTCATGGTCTCCCTTTTGTGTGGTTAATTAATGGTAGCATAGAGGCTGCTGGGATCCGTGCACGCTCCAGCCCTGACGGTGCTGTAGGTCACTGCTTGATCACAGGGGCGAACCTACGCAGCAAACAGATTACACAGTAGAACACAAAATGATTACAACAACATCATGATTTAGTGTTCACCACTGAATCTGTAGTCAAAGAGAACATACTTCAGCTTCATCACTGGTCCTCTTGGTATGGATGATGGTGGAGTATGAAACGCCATCGTCAGGATCAGTCTACACAGTCAAATAGATTTAATGACTGCTCAATAATATGTGGATTACTTTAGATATACTGTATAAGCATGTTAACAGCTCTTGATAGTCAATTTATGGCTCAGTGTCTTTCGAAACTCCATTAAGTTACATTTCATTAGGAGGCTACTATTTGAAAGATTTCATCTATAGTAGCGTGAACCCCTGAAGATGAATTACTCTCATAATAATTGGTACAAACTATCAAATTTGCTTGTTATTTTTCTCCAAACTCACCAGTTTTTCATCCGTCCGCGTTTTCTTTCCTGAAAGACGAAAGAGAGTGAAAGTTTGCTCTAGTTTCCACTGAGAAAATTCTGTTCGGTCAGCACGTTTTAAAGTTTCAGCGGAATGTTCTCACCCTTATTTTTCCTCCATCTTATGAGCAGCACAACAGCTGCTAACAGAGCTGCCAAACCCGCAGCCACAATGATGTACAACCACCACAAACCTAAAAAAGGACGAGAAGATGTTCGGCTTCAGCTTTCTGTTCAGCAACACGAAAAGAAGAAAAGCCAAATAAGCAGATTTCATTCTTTCACAGTCTAATTTCTCCTACTATAAAAAAGAATAAAACTATTAGTTTCCTTCTTATTTTCTACTTCCAAGCAGCCGGGCTTTCTTGTAATCTTTTATAGTGGTCTTGATTAATAGTTTTCCAGGCTTTCTGAAGCTCTGTCAAAGTGTTTCTTTCAACATTGATACAATTTTCACTCGTTTTCAGTCCAGTTTTTGTAGCTGACCATTTTCAATTAAGCATAAAACGCTAATCTAACTCAAGAGATTAACCTTGAAGGTGTGTCTCCGTGGACACAAGCCGTTCTTAAGGAAGGGAAACAGGGAGAAAAGGCTGAGCTGTGCCAAAGGACACAAGAAGTGGGCTGAAAATCAGTGGCAGCAGGTCTGATGGAGGGATGAATCCTCCCCAGAGCCCGGAGCTCAACATTACTGAAGCAGTGTGGGATCATGTTGGCAGAGAACGGAACAAAAGGCAGCCCACATCCAAAGAAGAGCTTTGGGATGTCCTTCAAGAAGCCTGGAGAACTATTCCTGAAGACTCCTTAAAGAAAGGACAGAAAGCTCGTCTGAGAGGGTTCAGGCTGAGTTGGAATATGAAGGTGCTCTTAACAAATATTGACTTTCAAGCATGTTAGAATTGGTCAAATTCTATTTTTGCCTTATATACTGTATTTTTATTTAGGTCTGCACATTTTATTATCAATCACTGCATCTCCTGTAATTCCCATTTTCATGACAATATACTGTATGAGGGAATTAGGGGGAGCTCACGACTTTTGCACAGCACTGTACATGCTTGGTTGCATCAGGTATTCTCCAAAACTGTGTCTCAGAGTAATTTTCCCCAACCATAAAAAAATAAATGTTTTTCTTAATCATTTATTTTGGCCAATTTTTGTGTCCTTTAATATCTGTAATCTCTCTTAAACAAAAGCTTAAAAATAGGCAAGGCAATTTTATTTATAGAGCACAATTCGTACACAAGGTAATTCAAAGTGCTTTACAGATACATAAAATCACACGAAGGCAATAAAATCATTAAAAAGAAATAAGAAATAAAAAACCCATTAAAAATAATCATTAATTAATTAATTTAAAAGTGAAGAGTGCAGATGAAATAGGACAGCTGAGTGAAATCTACAAGCAGGAAGCAACAGATTATCCTGTCTTTGGCCAGTTTTGGTCTTTGAATTCAGTGTTTTTACTTGTTGAGTGTTCCAAATTTTCCACACTGCCCTGCGAGTGCTTTTTGTCTCAGTGGAAGGTTATCTGTTGGCAGCCAACCTTAAGGGAAAATAGATAGACTGGCATACTAGCTTAGAGGTACATTACTGCCAGCTTCTGAAGTACCTGGACTAGAGTGACAGAAATAATAAAAAAAAAAAGATTTTGAGAGTCAAAGATCAAAACAAACAGCCAAAAAAATGTCATGGCCATCATTCAAAAAGACCAAACAAAGGACAGGAAGGGCTCAGACGTTTTACATCATAGACTTCATGTGTTTACTTCTTTTAATAAATCATTGCCCCTACATCTTTTGCACAGTGTTGTATGTCATATATCCACTTATAAGTTCCAACTTTTGACTTTTAAGAGACGTACCAGACGATGGTTGTGAGGCTGCATCATCACTTCCTGATTTTGTTGACCAAATAAAATTATTTCAGTTTTGCCTTTGTTCAAAGACAGAAAGTTTACTTCCATCCAGGTCTGGATATCTTTAAGGCAATCTAGTAGAGCCTGAACAGAGGCTCGCTCATTTGTCTTTAGGGGTAAATAGATTTGTACATCATCGGCAAAGCAATGAAAGGAGATGTTGTACTTTCTAAAAATGGATCCCAAGGGAAACATATATAATGAGAAGAGGAGGGGGCCTAAAACAGAACCTTGCAGCACTCCACAACTTAGGGGAGAAGTTTTACGTTTCAGACGTTTTACATTATAGACTTCACGTGTTTACTTCTTTTAATAAATCATTGCCCCTTTTGCACAGTGTTGTATGTCATATATTCACTTAGAAGTTCCAACTTTTGACTTTTAAGAGACGTACCAGACGATGGTTGTGAGGCTGCGTCATCGCTTCCTGATGTTCCTTTTCCTTTTCCTACATTAAACAAAATACTTTACTTTAACACATGCAACTTATCATTGATGTCATTCATATGAAGAGATGTCAAGTGATTCCAACAAGTGATCTCACCTGAGGCACGAGATCTGACGTTAAACTGCTGCGCTCTGCTGTCGTTATCGGTCACTTCACACTTCAGGGACTGATAATTCTTTGACTGGTAAATAAAATGAGACCTCAGAAAGGTAATGCTGGTGGAACAACGTAACTTTCTCAACACCAGATCTGTGTTATGCTCATCGATATCCTGGCCTTGTAAAAGCCATTTCACGTTGTGGCTGCACGTCTGGTGTGTCGAAACAGAACATTTTAACACCACCCGATCAGACATCTTCTGTTCAGTAACTTAGAGGAAGAAAAGAAAGACAAGAGTTTATCAGTGAGTTTATTTATACTGAAATCTGTCCATTTATGTCTGAAAAAGTTTGAGAATACAAACTCACTCTTAACAAGTGACAAATCCAGTGTGTTTTGAACTGGTTCCTGTCCTGAGTAATTCAACAGCATGCAGAAATACCGCCCAACATTGTCAGCTGTGACGCTCTGAATCATCAGAGAACAGTTCACTGAGACACTAACTCCGTCTAATTCAGCTCCGGAAATCTGATTTTTAACAATCTGCCCGAGCTTAACCAGATCTGCTGCTGCTCTCGTAGAAGAATGATGGAAGGCCCAGCTGGTGCGGTTACATTTAACCTGATCGGCCTCGTTTGCACAGGACAGAGTGGCTTCATCTCCTTCTCTCACAGTAACTGAGGTGAGATGTTGTTCGGTTACGGCTGGGTGGAAAAAAAGACAAAGAAGCAAAAGAAAAGAAGCTGTGTTCACATAGCAGGAAGTGTGAGAGAATTTCACAAGATTCAACATATTTTAAGCTTTAGGAAAGCAGTAAAAAAACGCCATAAAAACACAAGAGTAGAGCAATGAAAAACACACCTCTACCTGCAAACTGAAGCATCAGAATCAGAGAAATCCATCTGAATTCAATCATTGTGTTTCTTTTGTTGTTCTCTCGGTTGTGCCTGAAGCTGTTGCAATTGTCCGAGTGACAGCAGTGTAACTTCCTTAGATGACTAAGTTCCTCATAGTGAAGATTTTCCTCTTTTTTTCATTTCACAGCAACAATGAATAAGCTTATTTTACTCCTGGTGTATATTCACTGTTGATGTGAAGTCGTTCCATTTGTTAAAAGAAGGGGATGAAGAGACACACACATTTACTTTGTTGTTTATTTTTGGCTTTTTGGCTTAATTTCTCCCTCTATCCAAATATAAACTGCATCACTTCCTTTCTGTTTGACTGTGGATACTTTGAAACCAGAACATTCAGGTCAGACTGATGAGAGACATCAAAATAATTGGATTTGTATGAAGTTTCCTAATAAACAGCCTTGTTCATCTTTGGCCTTAATGTCTATGTTGTGTTGGGAGTTAACCTATTACACCCCCTTCTGGTTAGGGAGGATCTTACAATAAATAGCTTTGACTGAATTGCTGCAAAAAAACAAGAAAGTTGTAGGAAAAAGCTGGGTGTGATAAAGCAAACATGGATGAATAAGTGCGCTTGGAAGATTTATCTTGCAGAATAATCTCTGATTACACACACACACAAGCAAGATATGCCGTGTTTTACACATTTTAGAAGAGAAAATATTGTGGATTTTTTACATCACCATGCTTTTGTCTCAGATAGTTACATGGCCTGCAGGTCGTGTTGTAAAACTCCACAAAATGTTCCATAGCATGCGCTCAAACTGCCATAGAAATCTTCTTTCTAACACTCATCTGCTTCCTGTGAAAATTCTCCAACACAGCCTGAACCCTCTCAGACGAGCTTTCTGTCCTTTCTTTAAGGAGTCTTCAGGAATAGTTCTCCAGGCTTCTTGAAGGACATCCCAAAGCTCTTCTTTGGATGTGGGCTGCCTTTTGTTCCGTTCTCTGCCAACATGATCCCACACTGCTTCAGTAATGTTGAGCTCCGGGCTCTGGGGAGGATTCATCCCTCCATCAGACCTGCTGCCACTGATTTTCAGCCCACTTCTTGTGTCCTTTGGCACAGCTCAGCCTTTTCTCCCTGTTTCCCTTCCTTAAGAACGGCTTCCTGACAGCCACCCTTCCATGGAGCCCATTTCTGATGAGGCTTGGGCCAACAGCAGATGGATCAGCTGAAGGTCCAGATGCATCTCTCAGCTCCTGTGTCAGGTCTTTGCTGGAGTTTTTCCTCTTTCTTAAGGACATCACTTTCAGATCCTGTTCATCTGCTGTAGATAGTTCTTTAGGCCTGACACTTCTTCTTCTGTCCTCCACTTGTCCAGTTTCCTCAAATGTTTTAAGGACACACTGCACACCATGCTGAGATATGCCAAGTTTTCAGCTAACAGCTCTTTGGGAATCACCTTGTTGCTGCAGAAATCCTGTTTTCTGTCTGTCAGACTGTGTTATCTTTGCTGTTTTTCACACATGCAGCTAAAGAAATGGAAACTAATGATGTGTCTCTGTGACAAGCTGCTGGGAACAAAGTGCCTAAAGATCCAATTTAAAATGGCTTCTTTGCTAAGTTGTCTGTTATGTGTGGACACAACACTGGTTCATCCCTTTAGTAAGAAGAATAAATAGGTCTGTGTTGAGTGGCAAACAAAAACATTCCTCTGAGAATACGGGTACAAGGACTGGATTAAAAACAATTGAAAAAGTAAAACTGTCCTCCCCCTAAGATGTTACATTTGTTTATGTAGTAAGATACTATGAATAACTGCATTCAATACTGCACAATTATTAGTTTTTAACTCACATCTAATTGAGTTATTTCCTAAACCAAATGAGGAGGTGACGAAAGTGTAAAATGTGTTATCAGCAGAACAAATGCCGGTCTTTATCTCTGAGGCTCACATTAACCTGTATCCCAGTTAATAAAGTCTGCTCATCTTTTTTCCTCAGATGTTTTATTACAGGTGAATAAACGTGTTACTGTAGCTGTGAATATTTAACCTCCTGTTTACTGACGTTGTGGGGGGGTTTACTGTAGCGTGGCCCTTGCCTTACTGAACTGTAAAGGCATTGCGTCACTTGAGCTGTCGAATAACAGTGGAAGAGTTTATCTTCTCTTCCTTTAATGATGAGAAAAAAATTAAATGTTGTCTGAAACATATAATTAATTCCCAGCAAACTTTATACTTCCACACGGCGGTCAGAGCACAGGCTCTTCTAAAAGGCAACACAATCATTAACTTAGGGTTTCAAACAGATAAAAATCCAAAATGTCTTCTTCACAGATATTTTATACAATATCTAAATATTTTATCTATCTATTTTTTTTTTTTTTATCAGTATCATAAACCTTCATCCTGGTGCTAAAATTGTGCAAATGTTTCATGAATTGTTGAGCGTGAACCAGAGTTTAGTAGAACAGCAAGTATGCAATTAGGTCATTCTTTAAAAAATGTTGTCAAAAAGTTCGAGAAATGAACAGTGAATGCTTTGAGATTAAGTGAAATTTCCAAATATTCCTTTTCATTTAAATGAAGCCGCACATCAACTCTGACACAGAGCAAAGTGTCAGCTGTTAAAGCAATGATTTACTATCTTTTACAGATGAACTTTCCCACTGTTTGACCAAAGCTTGGCTGAGCTATAAATTCTACTGAAGGATAATAAACACACATATGCTCAAAGCACTTGCTCGCTGTGACACTTAGAAGACAGAAGCCATGCCAATTCTTGATGTTTTGCTCCAATCCTTCAGTGTGGCTTCTCTGCTGGGGGCTCTGGCAGTCCTTCTGCTCATCTATTTGATGTTCTCCAACTTCACTTCCCAAAGGGAGCCACCAGGACCCACGCCGCTTCCCCTGATTGGGAATTTATTGCAGATTGACCTGAAGAGACCGTACAAGACATTTCTGGAGGTGAGATATGTACTGAAGATGTTTCTTTAAGAGGTCATTTTATGCCACTTCACCTCACTCTCACAGCTGACATCATGGATTTTTTCTTAAAAGAACTGTGTAAACATGTGTCAGGTTCATCAGAGCATGCAGTGTCCAAAAGCTTAACCCTATCACCCTATTCTTAGAATGTAAATGTACTTTATTTATACAGCCCTTTACAGACAATCCTTACGGTGTACCAAAGTGCTTTACAGCAGGTAATAAATTAAGAGAGGAATAAGTAAAAACAAATAAAAACAATAAAAGAACAGTGAAAGCAATAAAACATAACAAAATCAATTAAGATAAAATAAGATAAAAGTGTCATCATACTACTGGGTATTAAAAGCAATCCTAAATAAGTAGGTTTTTAGCCTAGATCTGAAGAGGCCCAGGTCAGAAATAAGACGCAGCTGGACGGGGGGCTTATTCCAGAGCCTGGGGGCAGCTTTGGGAAAAGGCTCGCTCACCCCAGGGTTTGTATTCTGACCTGGGCACTTCCAGCAGAAACTGATCTGTTGACCTCAGAGCTCTACCAGGACTGTTAAAAGCTCAGATAAATACGATGGGGCGAGGCTGTTGAGAGCTTTAAAAACAAACATTAAAAGTTTAAAATCAGTTCTATAAAGGACAGGAAGCCGATGGAGGGAGTTAAGAACATGAGTGATGTGCACACGTCTGTTGGTGTTGGTTAAAAGACGGGCAGCAGCGTTCTGCACCAGCTGAAGGCGGCTGAGAGAAGACTGGGAGACGCCGACATAAAGCGCATTAAAATAGTCTGACCTTGAACTTATTAGGGCATGGATGGCTTTCTCAAGGTCATGATGACTTAAAAACATTTTAACTTTGGTCAGGAGACGTAACTGGAAAAAACTAGTCCTGACGACATTGTTAATTTGTTTGTCCAACATCAGATGACTGTCAAAGGTCACTCCCAGATATCTGACGGTTGAAATAAGCTTTGAAGACAAGGTGCCAAAGCCAGCCGTCACAGTATCCCCAAACACAACGCATTCAGTTTTGTCATCATTTCAATGAAGAAAATTTTGGGCCAACCACTGCTTTATATCAGCAATACAATTAAACAAAGAACATTGTGCACTGTTACTATTTGGCTTCAATAGTAGATAAATTTGTAAATCGTCTGCATAACAGTGGAAAGAAAGGTTGTGCCTGGCTATAATTGACCCAAGTGGTAGCATGTACAATGGGAGGAGGATAGGGCCAAGAATAGATCCTTGAGGGACTCCACAGGAGAGAGGAGCACTGGAAGAGGAAAGCTCACCAACCATAAAAGGTTGGTTTCCAGTAGAAAAGGTTCTACTGGACAAGTAAAGCCTCGTTTCCACTATGCAGTCCAGTACGGGTCGGTAAGGGTCGGTACGGGTCGGTACGGGTCGGTACGGGTCGGTACGGGTCGGTTCGGAACGGTACGGGTCGGGTCGGGTCGCTTTGGGGTCAGCTTGCGTTCCAACTGTACAAAGGGGACCCTCAGGGGTGGGCGGAGTGCGTGCCGAAGTGTAAATAGCAAATAACAGGAAATAACATCCATAATTTGGAACCACCTCCAAGCTTCTTCAGCTTAATGCCACACCGGCTCGCGGTCCGGTTGAAACCACTCTGCCATTTTTTGCCCCAATCAGATGGAAAACTTTTTGGTTTGGCACAGCGCCATCGAGCTCCCGCTGCACAGCCTCCTCACCAACAACAGAGAGCAGAGCCTGGAACCGGTCCTGTGTGCTCGGTACCCCAAGCAGAAGGGTTACAGACATGGTAACGGGTTCCATGGGACCGATACGCTTTGGTGGTCGTGGAAACACTGAAATAAGCGAACCGTTCTGAACCGACCCGTACCGGACTGCAGAGTGGAAACGAGGCTTTAGACACGAACCACTTCAATGCAGTGCTGTGGATGCCAACATAATTACTTCTGCTGTGAGATCAAGCTGCACTAAGACAACACGGCACTTGGCATCCACAGACAGAGCAATATCGTTGAGCACCTTTAACAGTGCCGACTCAGTGCTGTGACGAGACCTGAACCCAGATTGGAATTTCTCAAAAGCAGAGTTATCCTCAAGAAAGGACTGTAATTGTATGAAAACAACTTTTTCTAAAACCTTAGAAAGAAAGGGCAGATTGGAAACAGGTCTAAAATTTGACAACACTGAGGGGTCAAGATTAGCCTTTTTAAGAAGGGGCCTGATCACAGCATGTTTAAAGGCAGCTGTGACAATTCCTAATCTCAGACAGGAGTTAATAAAAACCAGGAGACTGGGCCCCACAGTATTAAAAACCACTTTGAAAACTTTGGCAGGGACAATATCCAATGGGCAGTTTGTAGGTTTCAGAGATTTCACTACGTCTACTATCAAACGCAGCAGAATGAGGTGGGGCAACAGGTAGATCCTTATTTCTACTCATAATAACATTACTGGTATCTTTTCTGACAGAATCCACTTTGTTGACAAAATAATGAAAAAAATTCTCACAAGTGGCTAATGTTACATCAGTCAGAAGAAGTGCATGGGTTAACCACAGCGTTAATTGTATCAAATAACACCTTGGGACAATGACTGCCGCTAGAAATAATATTAGAGAGATACTGAGATTTTTCTTCACATACGGCTCTCTGAATAAATAAAAATAAATTATAAATAAATCCATGATGTGAGCTGGGAGTAAACTGGCATGGATCAGTCTTTTTATTGATCGTCTCCTCAGACAGTTCGTCACTTTGTCTAAGTTCTCTGATGTGTGTTCATCGAGAAAATACAGAATAAGGATCATCTTCTCTCCTCAGTATTCCAAGAAATATGGATCAGTTTTCAAAGTCCACTTCGGACCCAAAAAAATAGTGATCCTGGCCGGATACAAGACAGTGAAGGAGGCACTCGTTAACCACGATGACGTGTTTGGAGGCAGAGATACACTGAAACTGTTAGATGAAGTTAACAAAGGACACGGTATGTTAAGAAAAATGGAATTCCTCTAAATAACACTGCAAGTTCAGCAAATCTTTACATCAATCTGTCATAATCATTTCTCAGGGGTTTTATGGGCCAATGGCGACTCATGGAGAGAAATGCGTCGCTTTGCTTTGACAAACCTGAGAGACTTCGGGATGGGCAAGAAGGCATGCGAGAACAAGATCGTTGAGGAATGTCAGCAGCTGGCTGACACTTTCAAAGCATTCAAAGGTAAAATGAATTGGAATTGAATCAACCAGAAAATAAACCCAGTTTGCTTTTTACACCTCTGAGTTGTCCTGCCAACCCAACCAACCTAACAGAATTGAATCGGCCAGATTCATTATCTACTCTTCACATTTTGTGTGTCTCTCTCGTCACAGGAGAAGCTTTTGATGCAAACCTCATTGTGAACCGCGCAGTCTCTAATATTATCTGCTCCATGGTCTATGGCAACAGATTTGAATATGATGATCCAGTGTTTACAGCTTTGGTGGCTCAAACAAATAAATCCATTCAACTCACTGGCTCTCCCTCCATCCTGGTATGATGGCTCACTGTAGTGAAGCTGATACACACAGCAACATTAAAGAAGTTCCATAAAACATTTACTGTGTTTACTGAACTTTTACTGGATTTGTTTTCTAACTTCTTAAACCTCTAAACATTTTTTTTAAAGCTTTCGAACCTGATTCCATGGGTGTCCATGTTTACTGGAAAAAGAAAGGAGTTCTTGGATCTGATCTCTGACAGCAGGAAACACAACTTAGACCTCTTGAAAAATCTGAAAGAGACCCTGAACCCACAGATGTGCAGAGGCTTTGTTGATGCTTTTCTGCTTCGCAAGCAACAACAAGAGGTTGGAATTTAAATGATCTATAGAAATGATATTGCAGTTTATCTTAGTGTGTATCTGTACATGTTTACCATTGAAGTCAGTTGGTGAAAAAGAAGCAATGAAATGGCTGAAAACCTCAAAGCTGTGTCAATTATTCCTTTTCAGCTAGATTTAAAGGGGAACCTGGACCTTATTTCTGGCATAAAATACTCACCGATAACAGTTTGGTGAAAGTCAGCGTCCTTCGGAAGATATTTAGATCACTCGAGATCGGCATATATCTGTATAACAGGAGAGAACAGGGCAGAGACAAAACAGCCTCTAAATAAGGCATTATCTGTCTTTATTTCTCCAATACTTTAAGACCAATGAATGAATGAACGTGTATTATTGCACTGTTAGCGCAGAGCTGCCATGTTGTTGTTATCCGGGGCTATCGGGGGTTTTCTACAGACTCGTCTAGTGGGGATGACGTCATCAACGCGCGCCGCTGCAGCACAGCTTATTCACTCCTGTGAGGACGTCCATCGTACTCAAAGTCGTCGTCCACGTCGCCAAAATCTGATAAATATCCTGCCATGTTGCACAAAACTAGCAGCAGCAAACTCCATGTGAAGTTAGCCGACCGTCACAGAGCACGAAGTGAATGAGCTGTGCTGCAGCGTCAAATGAATTACTCACATCCACATTAAGTCTTGCCAACGCCATTTTCTTTTTTCTTTTCCGCCATCCTCTGCAAAGGAAGAGGATGTTATTCGTTATTGTAATTCAATGATTATAGATCAGAAAAAAAAACTTAAATTCACCTTCAGTGAGTGCTGTTTGAGGACTGAAAGCCTCCATCAGATATTTACATTGTTCCATGTCTCTGTGCAGGAATCTGCGGTTACCGACAGTCACTTCCATGAAGAAAACCTTTACGTGACAGTCGCAAATCTGTTTAATGCTGGAACTGAGACAACATCAACCACACTGAGATGGGGATTCTTGTTTATGGCCAAGTATCCAAAGATACAGGGTAAGAAGCCTGACTCATCCAAGCCTTCGGGTCAGAAGAAAACAAATAAACAGAAAGCTATGACCCTGAATGTGGTTAAGAATGAAAATTATGTTAAATAGTTATGTAATTAAAGCACAATGACATAATGAGTAGCTTTCCTGTAATCCTGTATTGTTTCATCATGCAGACCAGGTCCAGGAGGAGATCAGGAGTGTCATAGGAGATCGTCAGGTGCAGGTCGCTGACAGGACAAACCTGCCCTTCACCAACGCTGTCATCCATGAGACCCAGAGACTGGGCAACATTGTCCCAAATTCAGTTCCTCACAAGACCAACAAAGACATCACTTTTCATGGCTACTTCATTAAGAAGGTTAGACTGAGGAAATCACACAAGAAACAGTGACACCGAATGTTTTGGATAATCTGGAATTACATTTTAGGAAAACACAAAAACCAAGACAGTTGGACAAGCCCCGCCTTTTTGTTTGAAAAACTGTCTGAAACCAGCAGAAAAGAGACTTAAATATCTTAAATATTTACAGAGATGAAAGTAAATCCAAAAGAAGAACAGATGCTGTGCTTTGCCCTTCAATGTTTGCTTCCAGTTAAGATTGCTACTTCTTCTACTGAATCAGAACCGCACCATACCACCATCCCCAGGCAACACTTTGCACTCTTGTTCGATTTTTAAACCCCGTTTTTTAAACATGTCTGATTTGCATTTCTTTTTTGCGAGTTTTCAGCAGATTGCTTCAGATTTGCTTTGCTAGTAGATGAAAACCCTACTGATGTTGTGTTCTGAGGTAAACTAGTTTCCTGCAAACAAATCGCAGGCCTTCCCCTGTCAGCCTGTTAGCCACCACTCTGCTACCCAATCAGCTAGCCTCTCGCATGCAGTCCTAAAAGCTAAATCACCATCGGGCTAGCCCCAACAAACAGCCGCTTTCTTCCTTTTAGGACTTGCCTCTTTGATTTCAGAGAGTATGTCTGTGCTAAAACATAAAGAGTAAAGAGAACTCGAATAAAGACAAAGTGAGGGCATTAGCAGTTTTGAAGTGGATCAAAGCAGATATCATGGTCAGACAAATAAACATTTTCATGTTATCAGGGAAACCGTCTGAGGACAAGGAAAACACACCTAGCAATGTGTTAAAGAGTGAAATGGGTATGTTTACAGGGGAGTTGTACATGTCTTAGGTAGGTGACTGAAAGACTGAGGACCTCTGGTGCATGGAGAGGGGAATATATGGGAAACCTAATGGATCTTTCACTATTTCAATGGAATGATTGAGCCTTCAAAGTGCTTGATTTTGACACCTTAAAACACGGTCATGACTTCTGTATGTGGCTATTGGATCCTAAGAATTAGAACTAATTATAAGAATTAAGTCAGGGGCTTCTGTATTAATCTGTACTATGTGATAAGAACTCAGCTGGCATCTTTTTCAAAGATTTGTAATGAAAGTGATAAACTAATATGACCGTTCAACATAAAAACCCATTGAGTTTCCATCCTGTTGTTTGCAGGGAACCACAGTGTATCCTTTCTTGATGTCTGCCCTGCATGACCCCACTGAGTGGGAGAAGCCACACTCCTTTTATCCAGCTCACTTCCTGGACAAAGATGGAAATTTTATCAAACGAGATGCCTTCATACCGTTTTCAACAGGTTTGTGAGAGTTCAGCCATCCCTGCTGAGGCAACATTTACAAACAGGATGTCTAAAGAGTTCCTGTTGTCTTCTCTTGCAGGTAGCAGGGCTTGTCTTGGAGAGAGTCTGGCCAAGATGGAGCTCTTCATCTTCTTCACCACCCTCCTGCAGCATTTCCGTTTCACTCCTCCACCTGGGGTTTCAGAGGAGGACTTAGATCTGACTCCATGTGGAGGCATTACTCTCGGCCCTATGCCTCAAAAGCTGTGCGCTGTTCCCTGTTTGTGAGAAAGAGGCAAATGTCTAATGAATGTGTAATGAATGAAGCTCTGTTGAATACTTTTCTCCCATGATTAAACTCATTTTGAAGAGCTAAATCTTTATGAGCTAATTTGACTGAATTATCACGTATTAATATTGGTTTTGTAAATAAAATAATCATTAAACATATATATCTATCTATAGATAGATGGATAAAAAAATGGACCAATATCTTTTCAATAAACTTTAAAATGTTGCACCGGTGTATCTCTGTTTCTCTCCCTTTTCGTTACCACAACCACAACAATAATGCCCCAAAAGCTCAAATTGTTTTGCAATGCTGACCCACATTCTTCAGACTACTTCTCACCCAGCAAATGTTTACAAATTAATAGTTATTCAAAGAATAAGTTTCCTTTCTGAAAGTATAACTTGAAAGCATAAACTGTCTCTGCTACCTGCAATACTGTATATTTTCTAAATAGGGCTGGGTGAGTTAACTCGTTATTATCGCGTCAATTATTTAACACCGATAAATATTCTATCTATGTTTTATTGTTATTTATTTTAATTTAAAAAAAAAAAAAATTTTGAGGGTTTTTGTGCCTTTAATGGATAGGAAAGTTCAGAGAGACAGGAAGCAGAGAGAGGGGGAACGACACGCAGCACAGGGCCATCTGATAATAATAATCAATTACATTTGTAAAGCACTTTTCATTTCATACGGAATCTCAAAGTGCTATGCTGATGGTGGCAGACTACTGAATTGTAGCCACAGCTGCCCTGGGGCACACTGACGGAGGTGAGGCTGCCATGCACCATCGGCCCCTCCGACCACCACCAGCAGGTGGTCAACCTAACATGCATGATTTTTTTTTTGGACAGTGGGAGGAAGCCGGAGTACCCGGAGAGAACCCACGCATACACGGGGAGAACATGCAAACTCCACACAGAAAGGCCCCAGCTGGGTGTTGAACCTGGAACCTTCTTGCTGTGAGGCAACAGTGCTAACCACCACACCACCGTGCGGCACTCTAACTGGGGCCAGCTGCAACGAGGACTATAGCCTCTGTACATGGGGCGCCTGCTGTACCCACTACGCCACAGACCACCCCTGTTTTATTATTTATTTTATTATTGTAAAAGTCTGTTGCTCACAGGCTTTTATTTTGTAAAAGTCTGTTGCTCACAGGCTTTTATTTTGTAAAAGTCTGCTGCTGTCTGCTGTGGAACCGGAAAAGAAAGTAATTGGCGGATTCACCAAACACGGAGAAGGGTACGGAACTTTTACTCGGCCATTTTCATTTTAAAGTTCTTCCAGACGGCGGAGTCGACAGAACCAAAGTCATCTGTAAACACTGCCAAGTTGAATTGTCTTCTCAGCGTAGTAGTTCCAGTCTAAAATATCACTTAAAGGCAAAACACACAACTGATAGCAGCAAGTCATTCAAGGAAACAGACAGTGGAGCGAGGCTTCTACATAAAAACTACAGAAAGATGCTGATGTTAAAAGTGTGTTTGCACAACAAATGTTATGGCACTTTCATTCATATGGCAGCACATTTACAATAAAGCTAAATGCTAAAAGCTATACACTACTTTTGGATTGGATTAATCGTGATTAATCAGGAAAATCATGTGATTAATTAATTTTAATTAATTTTAATCGTTGTCCAGCCCTAATTCTTAATTTAATATTTACACGCACACACACAGACATCTATATATATAAATATTTGTTTGTTTCACACACAGGTTCTTTTTTAAGATCTCCCACAATCATTTATCTAATTTTTATGATCATTCAAAATGCATGTCATAACCTTTTCATCCATCTTAACTCATCTATCTCCTATATGAGTCCATCTAGCATGTTCTACAGTGCAGAGTTGAAGAATAGCCCTTTAAACCCCTGGCGTAGTCTTTTCAGCCGCCATCCAGCCTTGCACAGCAGGACCAGAGTCATGAGTGGACTGCATGGGTCCAGTTGCTTTTTATTTCTGCCTGACACACCTCACACTGTTGTTTCATCACGATATAACGTGATTTAATCACTTCACAAGCTGGTAATACACGAGTATTTTAACTTCACCCTGCAGCAAAGACCAAACTGATTCACACTCATGCTAAACTTTGATTTCCCATGAATTTGTACGTTTGAAACACAAAATAAGACACGGAAGACTCGGGACTGTTGAGTAACTAGAATCCAACAAGAGTATCAAACAAGAATGGGACAACGTTCTTCTCCCAAAGGCCCAACAGATAGTCTCCTCAGCTCCCAGATGTTTACATAAGAAGAGGCTAAAATTGGCCCTGGTGATGAAAAAGTTGATTATTGACAGGCAGCCATAGATGAACATTAAACTATCAACCCAAAGTGTTTCTAGCTGTAGGGTATGAATCTTGTTAATCTGAGCAGAAGCCTCCTCTTTTTGCAGAAATGAAAAGGGACAGAAACAGAGATACACCGGTGCAACATTTTAAAGTTTATTGAAAAGATATTGGTCCATTTTTTATCCATCTATCTATAGATAGATATATATGTTTAATGATTATTTTATTTACAAAACCAATATTAATACGTGATAATTCAGTCAAAGTAGTTCATAAAGATTTAGCTCTTCAAAATGAGTTTAATCATGGGAGAAAAGTATTCAACAGAGCTTCATTCATTACACATTCATTACACATTTGCCTCTTTCTCACAAACAGGGAACAGCGCACAGCTTTTGAGGCATAGGGCCGAGAGTAATGCCTCCACATGGAGTCAGATCTAAGTCCTCCTCTGAAACCCCAGGTGGAGGAGTGAAACGGAAATGCTGCAGGAGGGTGGTGAAGAAGATGAAGAGCTCCATCTTGGCCAGACTCTCTCCAAGACAAGCCCTGCTACCTGCAAGAGAAGACAACAGGAACTCTTTAGACATCCTGTTTGTAAATGTTGCCTCAGCAGGGATGGCTGAACTCTCACAAACCTGCTGAAAACGGTATGAAGGCATCTCGTTTGATAAAATTTCCATCTTTGTCCAGGAAGTGAGCTGGATAAAAGGAGTGTGGCTTCTCCCACTCAGTGGGGTCATGCAGGGCAGACATCAAGAAAGGATACACTGTGGTTCCCTGCAAACAACAGGATGGAAACTCAATGGGTTTTTATGTTGAACGGTCATATCAGTTTATCACTTTCATTACAAATCTTTGAAAAAGATGGCAGCTAAGTTCTTATCACATAATACAGATTAATACAGAAGCCCCTGACTTAATTCTTATAATTAGTTCTAATTCTTAGGATCCAATAGCCACATACAGAAGTCATGACCATGGTTTAAGGTGTCAAAATCAAGCACTTTGAAGGCTCAATCATTCCATTCAAATAGTGAAAGATCCATTAGGTTTCCCATATATTCCCCTCTCCATGCACCAGAGGTCCTCAGTCTTTCAGTCACCTACCTATGACACGTACAACTCCCCTGTAAACATACCCGTTTCACTCTTTAACACATTGCTAGGTGTGTTTTCCTTGTCCTCAGACGGTTTCCCTGATAACTTGATAATGTTTACTTGTCTCACCATGATATCTGCTTGGATCCACTTCAAAACTGCTCCTGCCCTCACTTTGTCTTTATTCGAGTTCTCTTTACTCTTTATGCTTTAGCACAGATGTACTCTCTGAAATCAAAGAGGCAAGTCCTAAAATAAAGGAAGCAGGCTGGTTGTTGGGGCTAGCCCGATGGTGATTTAGCTTTAGGACAGCAGATGTGAGGCTAGCTGATTGGGTAGCAGAGTGGTGGCTAACAGGCTGACAGGAGAAGGCCTGTGGTTTGTTTGCAGGAAGCTAGTTGACCTCAGAACACAACATCAGTAGGGTTTTCATCTACTAGCAAAGCAAATCTGAAGTAATCTGCTGAAAACTCACACAAAAAGAAATGCAAATCAGACATGTTTAAAAAACGGGGTTTAAAAATCGAACAAGAGTGCAAAGTGTTGCCTGTGGATGGTGCGGTTCTGATTCAGTAGAAGAAGTAGCTATTCTAACTGGAATCAAACATTGAGGAGGAAAGCACAGCATCTGTTCTTCTTCTGGATTTACTTTCATCTCTGTAAATATTGAAGATATTTAAGTCTCTTTTCTGCTGGTTTCAGACTGTTTTTCTAACAAAAAGGCGGGGCTTGTCCAACTGTCTTGGTTTTTGTGCTTTCCTAAAATGTAATTCCAGATTATCCAAAACATTCGGTGTCACTGTTTCTTGTGTGTTTTCCTTAGTCTAACCTTCTTAATGAAGTAGCCATGAAAAGTGATGTCTTTGTTGGTCCTGTGAGGAACTGAATTTGGGACAATGTTGCCCAGTCTCTGGGTCTCATGGATGACAGCGTTGGTGAAGGGCAGGTTTGTCCTGTCAGCGACCTGCACCTGACGATCTCCTATGACACTTCTGATCTCCTCCTGGACCTGGTCTGCATGATGAAACAATACAGGATTACAGGAAAGCTACTCATTATGTCATCGTGATTTAAATACATAAGTATTTAACATAATTTTCATTCTCAACCACATTCAGGGTCATAGCTTTCTGTTTATTTGTTTTCTTCTGACCCTGAAGGCTTGGATGAGTCAGGCTTCTTACCCTGTATCTTTGGATACTTGGCCATAAACAAGAATCCCCATCTCAGTGTGGTTGATGTTGTCTCAGTTCCAGCATTAAACAGATTTGCGACTGTCACGTAAAGGTTTTCTTCATGGAAGTGACTGTCGGTAACCCCAGATTCCTGCACAGAGACATGGAACAATGTAAATATCTGATGGAGGCTTTCAGTCCTCAAACAGCACTCACTGAAGGTGAATTTAAGTTTTTTTTCTGATCTATAATCATTGAATAACAACGAATAACATCCTTTTCCTTTGCAGAGGATGGCGGAAAAGAAAAAAGAAAATGGCATTGGCAAGACTTACTGTGGATGTGAGTAATTCATTTGACGCTGCAGCACAGCTCATTCACTCCGTGCTCTGTGACGGTCGGCTAACTTCACACGGAGTTTGCTGCTGCTAGTTTTGTGCAACATGGAGGGATATTTATCAGATTTTGGCGACGTGGACGACGACTTTGAGTACGATGGACGTCCTCACCGGAGTGAATGAGCTGTGCTGCAGCGGCGTGCGTTGATGACGTCATCCCCGATAGCCCCGGATAACAACAACACGGCAGCTCTGAGCTAACAGTGCAATAATACACGTTCATTCATTGGTGAAATAAAGACAGATAATGCCTTATTTAGAGGCTGTATTGTCTCTGCCCTGTTCTCTCCCGTTATATGGATATACGGCGATCTCGAGTGATCTAAATATCTTCCAAAGGACGCCGACTTTCACCAAACTGTTATCGGTGAGTAGATGAACGTATTTTATGCCAGAAATAAGGTCCAGGTTTAAAAAAAAAACAACAACTTCCCCTTTAAATCTTTCTGAAAAGGAATAATTGACACAGCTTTGAGGTTTTCAGCCTTTTCATTGCTTCTTTTTCACCAACTGACTTCAAGGGTAAACATGTACAGATACACACTAAGATAAACTGTAATGTAATTTCTATAGATCATTTAAATTCCAACCTCTTGTTGTTGCTTGCGAAGCAGAAAAGCATCAACAAAGCCTCTGCACATCTGTGGGTTCAGGGTCTCTTTCACATTTTTCAAGAGGTCTAAGTTGTGTTTCCTGCTGTCAGAGATCATGTCAAATAACTCCTTTTTTTTCCAAGTAAACATGGACACCCATGGAATCAGGTTGGAAAGCTTTAAAAAAAAATGTTTAGAGGTTTAAGAAGTTAGAAAACAAATCCAGTAAAAGTTCAGTAAACACAGTAAATGTTTTATGGAACTTCTTTAATGTTGCTGTGTGTATCAGCTTCACTGCAGTGAGCCATCATACCAGGATGGAGGGAGAGCCAGTGAGTTGAATGGCTTTATTTGTTTGAGCCACCAAAGCTGTAAACACTGGATCATCATATTCAAATCTGTTGCCATAGACCATGGAGCAGATAATATTAGAGACTGCGCGGTTCACAATGAGGTTTGCATCAAAAGCTTCTCCTGTGACGAGAGAGACACACAAAATGTGAAGAGTAGATAATGAATCTGGCCGATTCAATTCTGTTAGGTTGGTTGGGTTGGCAGGACAACTCAGAGGTGTAAAAAGCAAACTGGGTTTATTTTCTGGTTGATTCAATTCCAATTCATTTTACCTTTGAATGCTTTGAAAGTGTCAGCCAGCTGCTGACATTCCTCAACGATCTTGTTCTCGCATGCCTTCTTGCCCATCCCGAAGTCTCTCAGGTTTGTCAAAGCAAAGCGACGCATTTCTCTCCATGAGTCGCCATTGGCCCATAAAACCCCTGAGAAATGATTATGACAGATTGATGTGAAGATTTGCTGAACTTGCAGTGTTATTTAGAGAAATTCCATTTTTCTTAACATACCGTGTCCTTTGTTTACATCATTTAACAGTTTCAGTGTATCTCTGCCTCCAAACACGTCATCGTGGTTAACAAGTGCCTCCTTCACTGTCTTGTATCCGGCCAGGATCACTACTTTTTTGGGTCCAAAGTGGACTTTGAAAACTGATCCATATTTCTTGGAATACTGAGGAGAGAAGACGATCATTATTCTGTATTTTCTCGATGAACACACATCAGAGAACTTAGACAAAGTGACGAACTGTCTGAGGAGACGATCAATAAAAAGACTGATCCATGCCAGTTTACTCCCAGCTCACATCATGGATTTATTTATAATTTATTTTAATTTATTATATCAATAGCCACTTGTGAGAATTTTTTTCCATTATTTTGTCGACAAAGTGAATTCTGTCAGAAAAGATACCAGTAATGTTATTATGAGTAGAAATAAGGATCTACCTGTTGCCCCACCTCATTCTGCTGCGTTTGATAGTAGACGTAGTGAAATCTCTGAAACCTACAAACTGCCCATTGGATATTGTCCCTGCCAAAGTTTTCAAAGTGGTTTTTAATACTGTGGGGCCCAGTCTCCTGGTTTTTATTAACTCCTGTCTGAGATTGGGAACTGTCCCAGCTGCCTTTAAACATGCTGTGATCAGGCCCCTTCTTAAAAAGCCTAATCTTGACCCCTCAGTGTTTTTCAAATTTTACACCTGTTTCCAATCTGCCCTTTCTTTCTAAGGTTTTAGAAAAAGTTGTTTTTATACAATTACAGTCCTTTCTTGAGGATAACTCTGCTTTTGAGAAATTCCAATCTGGGTTCAGGTCTCGTCACAGCACTGAGTCGGCACTGTTAAAGGTGCTCAACGATATCGCTCTGTCTGTGGATGCCTAGTGCCCTGTTGTCTTAGTGCTGCTTGATCATAATTAATTATGATAATCATAATTAATTATGATCAAGCATAATTATGTTGGCATCCACGGCACTGCATTGAAGTGGTTCGTGTCTAAAGCCTCGTTTCCACTCTGCAGTCCGGTACGGGTCGGTTCAGAACGGTTCGCTTATTTCAGTGTCTCCACGACCACCAAAGCGTACCGGTCCCATGGAACCCGTTACCATGTCTGTAACCCTTCTGCTTGGGGTACCGAGCACACAGGACCGGTTCCAGGCTCTGCTCTCCGTTGTTGGTGAGGAGGCTGTGCAGCGGGAGCTCGATGGCGCTGTGCCAAACCAAAAAGTTTTCCAGCTGATTGGCGCAAAAAATGGCAGAGAGTGGTTTCAACCGGACCGCGAGCCGGTGTGGCATTAAGCTGAAGAAGCTTGGAGGTGGTTCCAAATTATGGATGTTATTTCCTGTTATTTGCTATTTACACTTCGGCACACACTCCGCCCACCCCTGAGGGTCCCCTTTGTACAGTGGGGCCGTAAGCTGACCCCAAAGCGACCCGACCCGACCCGTACCGACTCCCGTACGGACCCGAGCCGTACCGACCCGTACCGACCCGTACCGGACTGCATAATGGAAACGAGGCTTTACTTGCCCAGTATAACCGTTTCTACTGGAAACCAACCTTTTATGGTTGGTGAGCTTTCCTCTTCCAGTGCTCCTCTCTCCTGTGGAGTCCCTCAAGGATCTATTCTTGGCCCTATCCTCCTCCCATTGTACATGCTACCACTTGGGTCAATTATAGCCAGGCACAACCTTTCTTTTCACTGTTATGCAGACGATTTACAAATTTACCTACCATTGAAGCCAAATAGTAACAGTGCACAATGTTCTTTGTTTAATTGTATTGCTGATATTAAGCAGTGGTTGGCCCAAAATTTTCTTCATTTAAATGATGACAAAACTGAATGCATTGAGTTTGGGGATACTGTGACGGCTGGTTTTGGCACCTCGTCTTCAAAGCTTATTTCAACCGTCAGATATCTGGGAGTGACCTTTGACAGTCATCTGATGTTGGACAAACAAATTAACAATGTCGTCAGGACTAGTTTTTTCCAGTTGCGTCTCCTGACCAAAGTTAAAATGTTTTTAAGTCGTCATGACCTTTAGACAGTGGTGTCAAAAGTACACACATTTGTTACTTAAGTAGAAATATAGATACTGCAGTTTAAAAACACTGTGGTAAAAGTTGAAGTATCAACTTGACCTCTTTACTCAAGTAAAAGTGAAAAAGTATGTGCTCCAAAACCTACTTAAAGTATAAAAGTATAAAGTAACCTTTAAATAAAAAAAAAAAATAAATAAATAAAAAAAACACACAAAAAGGTAGATGCCACTATATGAATTGCAAGCTTAATTTGAAAACTGATTAGTTCTACACGTGGGTCTTGGGTGTGCAGAGTTTGCATTGCATTTTCCACGAGTCATTTTTGCACCCGACTATTTCGAAAAATTCTTTGAGATAGGGCCAAGGATGAGGAAGGTCTTGTTGGTCTCCGTCTCCATCTCCCGATACGCTCTCGCCTGTGTCCGACCTTTCAGACATTTCGCCATCTTTTTCTGAATCCGACATTGTGACGTGGCACACACTTCGCGCAGCTTCGCGTTTGCAGTTTGTAGAACACCTGCTTGTTTCTGACGAATGACGATTTCCTTGTGTGTCAGCACAAATTTGACGAATAGCCTAACCGATGAGTGTTTGCGTTATACGATTCATCCAATTACACTCGTTCTCACTAGGTGTGGATGGCGCCACTGATCTGTATTGGATGGCGCACATGACGTGAAATACATAAACATTAAACTGAAGCCAAGAGTTAAAAAAAAAAAAAACTAAAGCCAAGAGTAACGAGGCTGTTTGTTTTGAAAATGTAAGGAATAGAAAGTACAGATACTTGTGTGAAAATGTAACGAGTAGAAGTCAGAAGTAGGCAGAAAAATAAGTAATGGAGTAAAGTACAGATACCTAAAAAGTGTACTTAAGTACAGTAACGAAGTATTTGTACTTCGTTACTTGACACCTCTGCCTTGAGAAAGCCATCCATGCCCTAATAAGTTCAAGGTCAGACTATTTTAATGCTCTTTATGTGGGCGTCTCCCAGTCTTCTCTCAGTCGCCTTCAGCTTTTGCAGAACGCTGCTGCCCGTCTTTAACCAACACCAACAGACGTGTGCCCATCACTCCTGTTCTTAACCCCCTCCATCGGCTTCCTGTCCTTTATAGAACTGATTTTAAACTTTTAATGCTTGTTTTTAAAGCTCTTAACAGCCTCGCCCCATCGTATTTATCTGAGCTTTTAACTGTCCTGGTAGAGCTCTGAGGTCAACAGATCCGTTTCTGCTGGAAGTGCCCAGGTCAGAATACAAACCCTGGGGTGAGCGAGCCTTTTCCCAAAGCTGCCCCCAGGCTCTGGAATAAGCCCCCCGTCCAGCTGCGTCTTATTTCTGACCTGGGCCTCTTCAGATGTAGGCTAAAAACCTACTTATTTAGGATGGCTTTTAATACCCGGTAGTATGATGACACTTTTATCTTATTTTATCTTATTCGATTTTGTTGTATTTTATTGCTTTCACTGTTCTTTTATTGTTTTTATTTGTTTTTACTTATTCTTCTCTTTATTTATTACCTGCTGTAAAGCACTTTGGTGCACCGTAAGGATTGTCTGTAAAGGGCTGTATAAATAAAGTACATTTACATTTACATTCTAAGAATAGGGTGATAGGGTTAAGCTTTTGGACACTGCATGCTCTGATGAACCTGACACATGTTTACACAGTTCTTTTAAGATAAAATCCATGATGTCAGCTGTGAGCGTGAGGTGAAGTGGCATAAAATGACCTCTTAAAGAAACATCTTCAGTACATATCTCACCTCCAGAAATGTCTTGTACGGTCTCTTCAGGTCAATCTGCAATAAATTCCCAATCAGGGGAAGCGGCGTGGGTCCTGGTGGCTCCCTTTGGGAAGTGAAGTTGGAGAACATCAAATAGATGAGCAGAAGGACTGCCAGAGCCCCCAGCAGAGAAGCCACACTGAAGGATTGGAGCAAAACATCGAGAATCGCCATGGCTTCTGTCTTCTAAGTGTCCCAGCGAGCAAGTGCTTTGAGCATATGTGTGTTTATTATCCTTTAGTGGAATATATATAGCTCAGCCAAGCTTTGGTCAAACAGTGGGAAAGTTCATCTGTAAAAGATAGTAAATCATTGCTTTAACAGCTGACACTTTGATCTGTGTCAGAGTTGATGTGCGGCTTCATTTAAATGAAAAGGAATATTTGGAAATTTCACTTAATCTCAAAGCATTCACTGTTCATTTCTCTAACTTTTTGACAACATTTTTTTAAAGAATGACCTAATTGCATACTTGCTGTTCTACTAAACTCCATGTTCACGATCAACAATTCACGAAACTCTGCACAATTTTAGCACCAGGATGAAGGTTTATGATGCTGATAAAAAAAAGAAATGGATAAAAGATTTAGATATTGTATCCAAAATGTCTTCTGTGAAGAAGACATTTTGGATTTTTATCTGTTTGAAACCCTAAGTTAATGATTGTGTTGCCTTTTAGAAGAGCCTGTGCTCTGACCGCCGTGTGGAAGTATAAAGTTTACTGGGAATTAATTATATGTTTCAAACAACATTTAATTTTTTTTCTCATCAACAATGGAAGAGAAGATAAACTCTTCCACTGTTATACGACAGCTCAAGTGACGCAATGCCTTTACAGTTCAGTAAGGCAAGGGCCACGCTAGAGTAACCCCTCCCCACAACGTCAGTAAACAGGAGGTTAAATATTCACAGCTACAGCAACACATTTATTCACCTGTAATAAAACATCTGAGGAAAAAACATGAGCAGACTTTTTATTAACTGGGATACAGGTGAATGTGAGCCTCAGAGATAAAGACCAACATTTGTTCTGCTGATAACACATTTTACACTTTCGCCACCTCCTCATTTGGTTTAGGAAATAACTCAATTAGATGTGAGAGTTAAAAACTAATAATTGTGCAGTATTGAATGCAGTTATTCATAGTATCTTACTACATAAACAAATGTAACATCTTAGGGGGAGGACAGTTTTACTTTTTCAATTGTTTTTAATCCAGTCCTTGTACCCGAGTATTCTCAGAGGAATGTTTTTGTTTGCCACTCAACACTGACCTATTTATTCTTCTCACTAAAGGGATGAATCAGTGTTGTGTCCACACATAACAGACAACTTAGCAAAGAAGCCATTTTAAATTGGATCTTTAGGCACTTTGTTCCCAGCAGCCTGTCACAGAGATGCATCATCTGTTCCCATTTCTTTAGTTTCATCTGTGCAAAACAGCAAAGATAACACAGTCTGACAGACAGAAAACAGGATTTCTGCAGCAACAAGGTGATTCCCAAAGAGCTGTTAGCTGAAAACTTGGCATATCTCAGCATGGTGTGCAGTGTGTCCTTAAAACATTTGAGGAAACTGGACAAGTGGAGGACAGAAGAAGAAGTGTCAGGCCTAAAGAACTATCTACAGCAGATGAACAGGATCTGAAAGTGATGTCCTTAAGAAAGAGGAAAACATCCAGCAAAGACCTGACACAGGAGCTGAGAGATGCATCTGGACCTTCAGCTGATCCATCTGCTGTTGGCCCAAGCCTCATCAGAAATGGGCTCCATGGAAGGGTGGCTGTCAGGAAGCCGTTCTTAAGGAAGGGAAACAGGGAGAAAAGGCTGAGCTGTGCCAAAGGACACAAGAAGTGGGCTGAAAATCAGTGGCAGCAGGTCTGATGGAGGGATGAATCCTCCCCAGAGCCCGGAGCTCAACATTACTGAAGCAGTGTGGGATCATGTTGGCAGAGAACGCAACAAAAGGCAGCCCACATCCAAAGAAGAGCTTTGGGATGTCCTTCAAGAAGCCTGGAGAACTATTCCTGAAGACTCCTTAAAGAAAGGACAGAAAGCTCGTCTCAGAGGGTTCAGGCTGGGATGAAGGATTTTCACGGGAAGCAGATGAGTGTTAGAAAGAAGATTTCTATGGCAGTTTGAGTGCATGCTATGGAAAATATGACCCGCAGGCCATGTAACTATCTGAGACAAAAGCTAGGCGATGTAAAAAATCCACAATATTTTCTCTTCTAAAATGTGTAAAACACGGCATATCTTGCTTGTGTGTGTGTAATCTATATTTTAGATATTATTCTGCAAGATAAATCTTCCAAGCGCACTTATTCATCTATGTTATCTTTATCACACCCAGCTTTTTCCTACAACTTTCTTGTTTTTTTGCAGCAATTCAGTCAAAGCTATTTATTGTAAGATCCTCTCTAACCAGAAGGGGGTGTAATAGGTTATCTCCCAACACAACATAGACATTAAGGCCAAAGATGAACAAGGCTGTTTATTAGGAAACTTCATATAAATCCAATTATTTTGATGTCTCTCATCAGTCTGACCTGAATGTTCTGGTTTCAAAGCATCCACGGTCAAACAGAAAGGAAGTGATGCAGTTTATATTTGGATAGAGGGAGAAATTAAGCCAAAACTAAACAACAAAATAAGTGTGTGTGTCTCTCTTCATCCCCTGATTTTAACAAATGGAACGACTTCACATCAACAGTGAATATACACCAGGAATAAAATAAGCTTATTTATTAGGGCTGGGCGAGTTAACTCGTTATTATCGCTTTAACTTGTTAATTATTTAACGCCGATAAATATTTTATCGCATTAACGCAGGTTTTATTATTGTAAAAGTCTGTTGCTTTCTGCTGCAGAACCACCAAATACGGAGAAGGGTACGGAACTTTTACTCGGCCATTTTTTACCCGGCCAATAATAAACATGCTCTTTTTTTCATGTGCTTGTGTAGGAGAATCAGAGTTGGAAGTCATTTTCTTTGCCTGTCATACAAAAATAAAAAGATAATCCTGACTGCATTTGATCAATATCTCTACAATAAACGTACAAATTCCCCACTACTACGTCTCATGATGATTTCTGAGGTTCCATCTCTTTTTCGTGTCAAAAGTCAAAATATCTACGAACCGTATTTATTATTGCAGCCTTAACATCAATTGTGAGATGAGATACACCTGAGGACATCTGTGGTGAGTAAGCTGAGAAACCGATCAGAACAAGGCCTAAAAGCTAAAGCTAAAAGAATGTTAAACTAAGTATGTAAGTAAAGAACACGAGCGAACCAAAGTCCAACAAAACCAGCTCATAGAAAAACCACAAAAACCTGTCGATCATTACAAAAGTGTTGTTATGAAAACATACTTCTCATATATTTCTGTATACTCCACTTTTTTTCTTAGTTACGTTAGCAATACATTATTGAAAATGTGAATATATTTCATATATCTGGGTTTAGTTAGGTTTAAAAACTAGAATATATTTCTGGCATAACAGATGACCCATTCCATCTGTGATGCACACAAATGTACAGACAGAAACCACTAAAATACATTTCTTTGGAAGTGTCCTTAAAGAATCAATGATTTTGCACCACAGACACCAGCAGAAGCAATAAAGTCAGAATAAACACCACTGTGCAGTACCCTCATTTACCAACAGGGGGCCCTAAAGGCCATTCTGAAACCTGACCAATCCACTGCTGAAAGCTTTGCTTCCTCTTCTGTCAGCTCTCAAAGTGTCTGAAGTAGAGCCTGTTGAAGATATTTTCATCATATAAGTCCTGTTAAAATGTTTCTTTGTGACCTCAGAGTTTTTTTTTTAATGTAAATGGATCATATTGGTAAAGAGAAAAAATATCCTCTCACTATTTCTACTTTTGTGACCAAGCTGGAGAGCTTATCTGCAGCGACTAATGTGTGCATCAGTTCTGAGATACCGGTAGAGGAAAATAAGTGGAGACGGAAAGCTTAATTCTTTTTCTTTCAGATTATTTACAGAGCTCCAATTCAACACGTCATCTCATATCGATACTAAGATATATCGCGATATTTCGTCTTGCGGGACGTTATCGATACACTGGCGCCAAATATCGATATTTAAACAAAAAACATACTGCCGCTCTAAATAGATTCTCTCACAAAACCCTGTCACAATTTTGATTTACATTATCACTACTTCAAGCCTCCACATGATGGCGCTTAGCGTGAATGAGAGTGGGTGAAGTTGACTGAGGTAGAAAAGAAGAAGGAGAAAATGGAAAAAGAAAATTACAGAGTGGCGCAAGGAGGGTTAGCAAACACGAGAGAAAACACGTGAGATGAACCGTCAAATTTTAAATCGAAAGTCTGGACCCACTTCGGCTTTTACAGTACTGAGAATGGAACAACACTTGATAAAGACTTCGCAATCTGCAAGAACTGTCTCGCGAAGGTCAAGTACACGGGCAACACAATGAACATGCATAGCCACCTGGTCCTTGGACGGCTAACAACGCTAATGCTAGGGGCCAGGGCTGCGAGTATTACTAAGTCCATTGCTTGCTTTATTTGTAAAGATCTTCGACCATATAGTGTAGTCGAAAATGAAGGCTTCATACGATTGCTACATACACTGGAACCAAGATATGACATACCCTGTGGAAAATACTTCACTGAAAAAGCTATTCCTGCGTTGTATGCAGAGACGAAAGCAAAAGTGGAAAATGCACTTCACGAGGGATGGGAATCGAAAACCGATTCTTGTTGAGAACCGGTTCCCAGTGTTTCAATTCCTTGGAATCGTTTGGCAATTTTGCAAACGATTCCCTTATCGATTCCAGTGACGTCACCACGCAACGTTGCGTGGCGAGTCCAGTGCAGCCAGCAGTCAACAGTAAACATGGCGCCCAAGCGGTACAAACGCTCGAAAGTTTAATTACACATCCCTAAAATAGACGACAACAGGGCAACTTGTAAAGTGAATATTTCACCAAAGGGAGGAAATAGCCTACTACCAACATGCAATAACTATGAATGAATGATTAACGTCGGTGAATCTGAACCCAGCAACGTTAGCATGTCCTCGGCTAACACTGCAGGTCACTAACTAACTAACAAACACTGCCTATCATGTTAGCGCCATTTGCCTCATTGTAAAACCTGCTGTTAGTAACGGTTAAGGTTAAATGAATGCCTTCTCAGGCATTACATTTAGATGAAATCATGAGAATCGATAAAGAACCGAATCGTTAAGCAGAATCGAAAATGGAATTGGAATCGTAAAAATCTTATCAATTCCCATCCCATCCCTCACACTTGCTGAGAGAGTTGCACTTGCGTGCGATGCGTGGACTTCCAGGGCCACAGAGTCTTTTGTGACAATCACTGCTCATTTTATTCATGAATGGGAACTGCAGTCCTACGTTCTCCAGACTCGAGTGATGTCAGAGTCTCACACCGGTGCTAACATAGCAGAAGTCACACGGAAGGCTACGGTGGAGTGGAAGCTTACAGGGAAAGATCCAGTGGTTGTCACTGACAACGCATCTAATATGACTGCTGCTGTTGAGCTGACTGGATACAAACACATTCGGTGTTTTGCACGGAAAAAATAAAGCGTTTTTCTTCTCAAAACAATATGCGTTCAAAAGAGTAATACATTTGCATCACAAAATCGTTCTCCAGGAAAAAGTCAGACCTCACAATCGCTTGGCCCTATTTTCTCTCCCTTCGTATCACTGCCTGCTGTGCAGACCGAAGTGCAGACCGAGCAGTAAACACCGTAACAGGCGCGGCTGTCGGCAGCAGGCAGTGATACGAAGGGAGAGAAAATAGGGCCAAGAGATTGTGAGGTCTGACTTTTTCCTGGAGAACGATTTTGTGATGCAAATGTATTACTCTTTTGAACGCATATTGTTTTGAGAAGAAAAACGCTTTATTTTTTAAACCCCAGCCAACTAGCCGGACTACCTTCATCAACGCCAAAACGAGGCCGGAACTCGGCTCACAGGACGCAGCAGGGGGTAAGAACATGTTCATAAATAATGTTGCTAATATGGGATGTCATACAGCTTCATGTCAAAAGAGGCGAACTATCCCTTTAACACTTTTGGTTTGTGGTAGATTAAACTTTAAAAAATGGCTTATTTTTCAAATAAGTAATAATTTCTTGTGGAAAAAAAACACTTGTGAACATTATCAACAACTAATTACATGTCAAATGATAAAATGATGCTTTAACAGGAACTACTGTCAGGAAGCAAAACAGAAAATTAAACATTATGAATTCTAACACATTTATCACTTACATTCAGCAAATAGCCTACAGAAAATGTTACTTCTGCTTTTTACAGTATGATACTATTGATCCAAAGGGGTAGATGATGGATGGATGGACTATTGATCTCATTCAGTATTGCCTGTAAATGTCATATATTCTGTAATAAAACCTCCAAGCTATTTATAGTGGCCATTTGTCCATAAAAAACAAACTAAACTTTAAACTAAACATAATCAAAAGGCCACTGATGCACCATGGGGGATGTGGTTTAACGCAGGAAAAAGAAGATGGATGTCCAAACTGAATTCTTGACTTTTTGTGACGATTTATTTCAAAATAATAAAACAAACAAAAGAACAAAGAAAACCATGGCTGCTGCTCTCTCCTTTTCCCTGGTAAAAAAAACAAACATTGGCCCACCCAGGTGCATGCTGGTACTCCAGGTGCCCAGTGTGACCCAATTACCAAAATATTCTAAACGAATAACTAACAAAGAATATTAGCAAAAAATCTAATCTAAATAAAGCACTGAAATTAATCAAATAAAGTTACTCATAATTAGCTAATTGAATTTACAACTAGAACCAAAAAACTAACTTTACAAATAGCTCCTACACTATTTAAGGTATTTAAACCTATTAAACTAAGATTATTATCAGACAATTTAAAACCGGAAAACTGGAGACATTTGTCTTCTTTGGTTCTACAAATGATGATTTGAAAGGTTGACAAAGAACCAGGGATAAATCCCCCTTGTCAGACACTAGGGTGAGACATTGATCATTGGCTTTAGAAATATCAATAAAACACAGAAAAACATATGCGTTCTACCTCCGTAGTTATTTACAGTTTCTTTAAGGGCATATATGTACAAATCAGCACCATGCTGTGCTTTAAAACCAAACTTTTGACAGGATGCTGGCTGAGCAATGGGCCTGGAGTTATCTAAACTACCCTCTTTACTGGCTTTGCTCTTAATAAGTGGCATTAACAGATGCCTTGACATGAAAAGCCACTAACACGAATGGGAAGAAGAGTGGCCATGTTTAAGCTGTGATAAATATAAATAGTTCTATGAAATGTTCCAGCAATGTAAGAGAAGATGGTTTAGATGCCTCTCTTCGTGTTTCAAGCTTCCCTTTCTCTCACGTGTGCATTCACATTGTAAATAAGTGCATACTCTGAACCTGGTGGTGTAACATGACGGATTACAGGAAGAAAATCCTGCTCCACCTGTAGATTTAAATGTATATATATTCACATTATTTATATAGCACCAATTCAAAACACTCAGAAGATTTCTGTTCATTCATTCATCCATCAGCCTCAGAATTGTAGCTGTTAATTTTCATCCCAGCTTCAAACCACCTAACTGTACGCTGGAGGTCTCGTTTTCCCATGTACCGAAAGGCCCACACACACACTTTTCTGGGCTCCAAGGTAATGACAATAAAGTTATTCTTTCTAAGAAAACATATTTGGAGATGTTTTTTTTCCAATAGATCGCCCTCAACCTTCCACACTGGAACTGTAAGATAAATAAAATATAAAACTCTCTATAAGCTCTGTACAAAAAGAAAGCTAAAAGCTAGTTATTCATGTGAAATAGATACAGCAGCTTTAGATGGAACGAGGCTGTGGCCTCTCATCTGTTCTTTAGGATGGAAGCGTAGAGGCTGCTGGGATCATCGGAGGCTCCAGCAGAAGCAGCTTTAACAGTGCTGTATGTCACCATGTCTTCTTCATGTTGAGCCTGTAAGACGACGAAAAGGAACAACAAATCCACAAACAAAACATTATAGTTCTTCTGCAAACAGATAAGTTTGTGTTGGTTACAAACACTTCATCATTATCACATACACAAGATTAAAGGTGAACACTAATAACTGATGAGACCGCTCACCCTGCCCCCAGCTTTGGGGATGTTGTTGTAGTTGATGGAGGCGTACGCAACAGCATCTGCAGCTTCAGTCTGCACAGAGAAGACAGCCAGAGGTGGAATATCAAACCATGTACGGACAAACTCATTTTTTATTTTCTTTAGTTGAGGACAAAAACTGCCAGAAACCGAAAAGTAAAACCTGAAACAGGGTTTCCTGCACTCCTCATAAAGTGTTAAATGCTTGAATATAGTTGGTCCGTTTACCTGTAGGTGACCAGTTTTACTGCGTCTTTAAAAACTCTTTCAAGTCAAAGTTTCTTGCAACACTTTGTATTTTTGGCGTTCCTGTTTCTTGATTCTAGTTCCTCTTTGAGTCATGGTAAAAAGAAAACACCATGTATATTTAAATCAGAGGTTTTAGAACACTTACCAAGTCTTAAAATGAGGTAGATACAGCCTCAGAAAGTATTTGTTTAACTAAAACTTTAACTAAGACTCTCAACCCTCACTGCCTCCACGGGAATTAAGAGGGGAAGCAGAAGCTTTGTTGCTCTGCAGCATTCAGGTGTGTGTTAACACGATGCCAAGGAGGAAAGACATCAGCAACGATCTCAGAGAAGCAGCTGTTGCTGCCCATCGATCTGGGAAGGGTTATAAGGCCGTTTCCAAACTATCTGGAGTCCATCGTTCTACAGAGAGAAAGATTATTCACAAGTGGAAAACATTCAGGACAGCTGTCAATCTTCCCAGGAGTGGACGTCCCAGCAAGGTCACCCCAAGGTCAGAAACCCAAGAGCTACATCTCAGACTCTGCGGGCCTCAGTCAGCATGTTAAAGGTTAAAGGTCATGACAGCACAGTTAGAAACAGACTGAACAGGTATGGCTTGTGTGGAAGGGCTGCAGGAGAAAGCCTCTTCTCTCTAAAGAGAACATGGCAGCACAGCTTAGGTTTGAGAAGTTCTGAGGTTCGGAAAGAAGAGTGGGCTAAAGTTCCTCCACAATGCCATGAAAGACTGATATCATCACACAGAAAATGACTGACCACACAGAGCTTCTGCTTTCTTTTTCACATTTCATGGTATCCTGTTGTTTCCTCTTTTTAACTTTCGAACATCCACAGTTTTTTTTTACCACTTCTGTGTGCCTGCTGCGCTGTCTTTAAATAGCATCTTTGCACGTCTTTTATGTGATTAAAAACTCCTCGAGTCCGTTCTGCTCTGCAGAAGCTACATCAGCTTTGCCCTTTGTCTGTTTTAAGGCCAGACACGGCAGGCAAAAACAGGGATTTTTCATGGAGTGGGAATTTTTTAGATTTTGGGCCAGTCTACTCCTTCAATATGTGTTCTTTCAGCCTGCTATAAAGAAATCGTTAAAAACATAAATTAAAATGTTAATTTCATCACATTTTGTTTTCTCGCGGCAGTACGTTTCGCCCAAATTTACCAAAATGAATTCCCCAATTTAAATCTCTAAATACCGTTTTCTCAAAATCAGTTTTTTGTATTTTCCCAGTATCAATATCTCAGCCTACGGAGCACCTACTAACCCCAAACTTTCCAGTTATACACTTAGCAGTATTCTGAAGATATTTACAGAAGTTTTTGTTGATAAATCATTCCTGGCCTGATTTATGTGACATTATAATAAAACAAATATGGCAAAAATTGCTGTTTTTTAGGCTATGGGCATACTATTTTGATTTCCTAGGAAATGGAAGCAGATATCCTGAAATCCCTCTGTAATTTTCTTTTCATTTTGTGTGTAAACAAAATGAAAAAAGAATTTTGCACCTGGCTTTATCATATGTTCAGATCTATCTTCCGGAAATAAATGCAAATGTGCGCATATTTAATGAGATAAAGCCTAATTTGCACAATTAAACATGCAAATTTCCCAAACTTCTAATACATATTTTTTTCATACTTGTATAAGTAATCAGCTGAGGAAGTCTATTATTTTAAAATATTACCCTATTCACCTGTAGTGTCTCGCCTTAAACAAGAAAATTAGACTGAAAGGTGAGACTGAGCATTGGAAACCTTCACACAAAGACACGTGAAATGATTAGTACACGTTTCCACATGTGTGACCTCACCGTGTCCTGACCGGTTTCTGGATCAGACTGAGCCATCACAGGGTGTAAGCTGAGCTCCTGAACAAACAAGTACAGTTAGAGTTTTCTGTTTACAGCGATGGATGCGTACGTACGGCCACGACAACTGAAACTGAACATTGGACTCACAGCTTTGTCACCCATCTGTGTTCTGTCGCCTGAAAAGAAGAAAAAAAGTCAAATTTAGGCTCAACATTGAATGTCCAAGTTTAAAAAAACTCTCCGAAAGTTTCTGAAAGTTTATCCTGTGTTTGTTCTCACATTTATTTCTCTTCCATCTGATGATCAGCACGACAGTTACTAAGAGTGCTGCCACACCGACGGCCACACTGCTGTAAATGATTACGTCTGTAATCAAAGCACGGAGCGAGAGTGAGGAAGAATAAAATGTTTAATGTTGTCATTAATTCTGCTCTTTGGTTGAAGCTGCTGCTTCTACATGACAAACCTATATCTGGAACTGATGTTGTTGTTGTTGTTGTTGTTGTTGTTGCTGTTGTTGTTGTGTCCACTCCTGAAACATAACAGGAAACCACAGAGAAATGTGTCATATTTACTGAAATCAGCACATAAATAACAAACAGAGATGCCACCTTACATCTTTAAAACTCCAAACACTCCAGTTTTACATTTCACAGGAAGATGGGATCAACGCTCCCCGATGAGCTCAGTTCAAATGTTTCTCATGTTGTTTTCACAGGATTCCAGTACTGAATCTACGTCTGTTTATATCTCAATGACTGAAATAGGATGAAACAAATATTGTCATCAGACTTTTATAATTGTTAAAAGTAGGGCTGGGCAACGATTAAAATGTTTAATCTAATTAATCACATGATTTCCCTGATTAATCACGATTAATCGCATTTGTACGCAAATTCCAAAAATGAATCCAAAAGTAGTGTATAGCTTTTAGCATTTATTTTTATTTTAAATGTGCTGCCATATGAATGAAAGTGCCATAACATTTGTTGTGCAAACACACTTTTAACATCAGCATCTTTCTGTAGTTTTTATGTAGAAGCCTCGCTCCACTGTCTGTTTCCTTGAATGACTTGCTGCTATCAGTTGTGTGTTTTGCCTTTAAGTGATATTTTAGACTGGAACTACTACGCTGAGAAGACAATTCAACTTGGTAGTGTTTACAGATGACTTTGGTTCTGTCGACTCTGCCGTCTGGAAGAACTTTAACATGAAAATGGCCGAGTAAAAGTTCCGTACCCTTCTCCATGTTTGGTGGATCCGCCGATTACTTTCTTTTCCGGTTCCGCAGCAGACAGCAACAGACTTTTACAAAATAAAAGCCTGTGAGCAAAAGACTTTTACAAAATAAAAGCCTGTGAGCAACAGACTTTTACAATAATAAAATAGATAATAAAACCTGCGCTAATGCGTGATAAAATATTTGTCGGCGTTAAATAATTAACAAGTTAACTCGCCCAGCCCTAGTTAAAATATTTCAGCCACCTCAGGATATGTTTACAGCCTCCATGTGTCCTCACAGAGCAACATGATGTGTCCACATCAGTGTCTTTACATGGAGCTTCTTCACTGGGATGTTTCAGAGTGTTATAATGAGAGAGTTCAGGGTGAAAACAACATGATGTAAATACTCACTGTTAGAAACAGACAGTTTAACAGTAGAGTCTGTAACCTGTTGTCCTGATTTGAACTGTCTGCAGGTGTAATGACCAGCATCCTCCCCTGTGACCTTCTTTATAACCAGAGAGCAGCTCGCTGTAACATTCAGTCTGTCTGCTTTAGTTTGGGCAGCACTGTGAACCTTCCCATGTTCAAACAGTTGCACTGCTGCTGCTGCGCCTGGGACAGTGAAGAGCCAGGTAGTACTGTTACATTCATCATGAAACTCTTTAAAACCTTCACAAGGCAAAGTGACATCATCTCCAACAGTTACATCCTTGTTGGGAAATTGTTGAGTTAAAGCTGAAAATGAGAGAAAAAGAGAAAACAAACTTAAAGAAAGCTGCAGCTGTTATGTTCATACTTCATGTTTTATTTCAGAACAAACTAAACTCATCGTGTTAGAACAGCCTGGTCTCATCAAACAGTTTATTAATAACACTCCACAGTAACGCAGTTTGGCATCACTTCATCAGGGTTCCCACTCTTTTCTTGGAACTATTTTCCAGGACTTTTCCAGGACATTTTCAGGTTAATTCAACACTCATTAACCCCCCCTTCCTGCTTCTATATTTATTCCTCTTCTGTCCCCCCGACGTCTGATTGAGAAGATGTGCAGTTTAAGGCTATAACTTACTAATTATGCAGGATTTATCACAGAATAAGACAAACACACCCACAGATTACAGGGTGGCACTTCAACAGTGTTTTCTCTTCTATTTTCTCTCCTGTACTTTATCCAAAAGTATTATTTATATATTCCATAAATCACCAAAAAACTATTTCCTTTCTTTTATATCAGGTTGCTGTACAACTCAGTCTGCTCTGCACATCTGGAACCTGCATTTCTCAAACAAAATATAAATCACTGCAAAAATAAACTGTCCAAAGCAACTAATAGTTTAACCTGCAGTGCAAAAAGGTTCATATCAAACAAAGTAATTGTTAGTTAGTTGCAGGTTTTTTAGGAGCTTTTTCTGCAGCTTCCAGCTTTTCCTTTTTCTCTGTCACACTTTGACGCTTTGCATTTGATGAAGTCCTGTTTTTTCTGCTTTCACTGCCAGTTCGTCTGTTTCTTTCTGCATCATCTCGCTGCTTTTCATCGTTCTTCTTCTTTGCTTTAACATTTTCTCTTTCTTTTCTTCTCATTTGCAGTTTGCTCTTCGTTCTTTTTCTCATCTTCACGGTACTGCATGCTCCTCATCCTTACTCCTTTAGTGTTGAATCAGGTCCTTTTGTTCTTTATCTTATTATTCATTATTTCATTACTTCTCATATTTCATCCTGCATTGGTTACCATAACATTTTATTTAGTTTAATCAGCCTGTCAAGCCTTTTAAAGGGATAGTTCGCCTCTTTTTACATGAAGCTGTGTAACATCCCATATCAGCAACATCATTTCTGAACATCTTCTTACCCCCTGCTGCGTCCTGTGAGCAGAGTTCCAGCCTCGTTTTGGTGTTGATGAAAGTAGTCCGGCTAGTTGGCTGGGGTTTAAAAAATAAAGCGTTTTGCTTCTCAAAACAATATGCGTTCAAAAGAGAAATACATTTGCATCACAAAATCGTTCTCCAGGAAAAAGTCAGACCTCACAATCGCTTGGCCCTATTTTCTCTCCCTTCGTATCACTGCCTGCTGTGCAGACCGAGCAGCAAACACCGTAACAGGTGCAGCTGTCGGCAGGTGGCTGAACGCAGTGATACGAAGGGAGAGAAAATAGGGCCAAGCAATTGTGAGGTCTGACTTTTTCCTGCAGAACGATTTTGTAAGAAAATGTTCATAAACGATATTGCTAATATTGGATGTCATACAGCTTCATGTCAAAAGAGGCGAACTATCCCTTTAAATTGCATTTAATTTGTTAGTAAGAAAATAAAGTCAAATTGACAGCTAACTGTCGTTGTCTCCTTCGTCTCCATGACGTAGTTGCGTTGTACTGCCGTTCCGCACCAGGAGCCCAGTACATCCGTCTTCAGCGTGTGTTTTCTTGTCCGAGTTTTCCCTCTCGAAAGCGACTTGCCAGCCAAGGCTGCAGAGCATCCCCTACCCTGGTTTGTGTCTCCGAGGTTTTCCTTCCTAACATGCATGCTTTTGGCCGGTGGCAGGAAGCCGGAGTACCCGCAGAGAACCCACGCATACACGGGGAGAACATGCAAGCTCCACACAGAGAGGCCCCAGCCGGGAACTGAACCTGGCTGTGAAGCGACGCTGCTAACCACCACACCACCGTGCAGCCAAATTCACTGACTGATAGCTGAAAGCTCATTCATCCATGTTATATTCCTTTCATTTATGCTACCGACATTAGAAATAAGAACCAGCTCCTCAAATGAACATGTAACATGTAGTTTTCACTGCGTACTTCTCTCATCTCAGGCCCCTCTTCCTGTGGTCGGTGGGCTTCTCTTTTGATAACTACTTTAACTGGAAAGTAGTTAGTTTCCGACGATGTGAAAAGAATGTCTCTTAATTTATCTTACAGGACGTGTGGGAACCCTGCTCACATTTGGTGTTTCTTTATGCATGATTGCACATCAGGTGTTATAAAAAAGAATGACCCCCTGAACTGTTATTTTACTGTTAATTTAACTGTCAACATGTTAAAGTGAAGCTTTGTGTCATGGAAAGCTTAAATCGTGTGTAAAAGATACAGAAAATGAGCCGACGTGTGAAAACAACCCGGAAACTTCTTCCTCTTTTATGAATGTTACCGTTTAAACTCTCAATATTATTATCAATTAAGACTATTTGTCTCTTTTTGAACAGATGATGTGTTTTCTTACCTGTAAGTTGAAGCATCCATGTCAGGAACAGAGATAATTTAAATGATTTGGATTCAATCATTCTGCTGTTTTCTCTGACTTGTTCTCTCGCTGTCAGCTCTCAGAGTGTCTGAAACTGAGCCTCTAACAGCCAGATATGGCGTCTACTTCCTCTGATTAAAGTCTCCTCCTCACTCTGACCACAGAGGCTTTTTTATGTCAGCAGCTCAGACAAACTGCTCCGTTCATGCAAATGTGTGAAGAAATATTTCACTGTTTTATGAAAATTTGAGGAAATCTACATTGTGTTATCAGATGTTTCTTGCAGCAGCCCAAACTCAGCGGTTAATGAAGCAACAGAATACTTCAGCTGCTTGGAAACAACAAAGATAAAATCTGTAGGTTGTCTTCTCTATTTTTAACCAAAGGGGAAGTGTTTCTGTGAGAATGTGGGTGATTAGTTGGCTCACGTTTGAAAATATGATTATTATTATTATTTTTACTATTAAGACCATTTTTTCCCTTTAAAGTGAAATGAAAATGCAGCTTTTGTTGTCCACTGCAGAAGAACGATTAAAGGCTCCACCTGGGCTGTGACTGACAGGTTTCTCAGAACATTTACACACTGAGGACGATAATTAAGAATGAACTAAGTGTTATTTTCTCGTTTAGTTAGATTTCACAACAGATCTTTGTGTCGGTATGATTCGAAGCTGCCATGTTTGGAACCCAGCGGTTTCTCAACAACAGAGAGGGAAGTGCTCGGTGAGCTGCAGCTCTCCGTGTGAAACGCTGATCAGGTTGAGTCAACACAACAGATCCATCTTAGTTCTCTCAAACTCTACTTTTATCCCTCCACTGTGACTGAAGTGCAAACCGGCCTTTTGCACATTAGATGCTTACTTTGCCTCTTTGGTAATAATATTGTGTGTTTCTTGTGAATCTAACAGATAAACACGTCTCATGTGTGTAATCGGTATTGACTGTGCATGCAAATAAAACTCCAATAAATGCTAAGAAGGGGTTGATAAGAGGATAAATCATTACTTTGATATCATGCCGTCCTCACTGAGTGAAGCTTAGAGGCGTGTGAGACAGAAAGTTGGGCGGTGACGGCTGCACTTTCTCATTTCTTCCTGTTTCAGGTCAAATACTGCCCCCAGTGGTGATAGTGCACAGATACCTCAGAGGGAACGACTTCTATGTTAAACACTGATGTTTCCACCAGTGGTGGCTCCTGACATTTTTTTTAGGTAGTGCAATTTCCAGTCTGTGAAAGCTGCATCAGAGTGAGCTGTGCGAAGCTGAACCGATTGCACTGATGCAAACCTGTTATGTTCCCACACAGGAAATAAAATGTCCAATCGTCCAGAAACTCCTTGTCTTCCTTAAATAAACACAACGCAGAGTCGAGGGGTTATTTGGTCTGCCAAATAACCAAAGTGACTGCAATTTCCCCCGTTATGTCCATAAGTACCATAAAAGTCTATAGGACTGAGGTATATTTGTTTAGGTAGCATAATTTATTGTAATAATTTTTAATAATTTTTGGGTTTTTTTTTGCATAATTTGCCAATCAGTTAATATTACACCTTAACCATTATTTAGTTTGTGTCAGTATGATTCGAAGCTGCCATGTTTGGAACCCAGCGGTTTCTCAACAACAGAGAGGGAAGTGCTCGGTGAGCTGCAGCTCTCCGTGTGAAACAGACTCAATAACAGTTTTTTCCCAAATGCCATAAAAACTCTGAACTCAAACATGCACTGACTCTACATAGTGACCCCCCCCCCCCCCATATTCTGTTATGTGCAATATTCTGTTATGTGCAATAACCCACACTTGAATGCATATTTATTTATATATATAGTAATATCTCAGTGCACCTACCCTCCACTACCCCTTTTGTACTATATTTTATTGTTTTATGTCTAAAATTGTTATATTTTATATTTTTTATATTTTTTATATGCTCATGTCTGCATTGAGAAAGGAGATGCTTTTAATCTCATTATACTTGTATAGCAGGGCTCCGAACCGGTTCAAGGAACGAAAACCGAAAACGAAATGGTCTTCAACTGTTCCGGAACAGAAACGTTATTCTGAAATCCACAAAACCGGTTAATAACGGTTTTTCGTTCTCTATATATTTTATAAAATTTCATAAAAGCGTAGCCTTTGTCAGGGGACAAAAAAAAGACTACTTCCGGTTGTGCGTTCACTTCGCTGCCCACTAGGCTCAATGCAGGCAGCTGTCACGAATCACTTCCTTTATCCACTACTTAGTCTAGTTATCCACTAGTTAAAGTGATGGTTCGGAGTAGATTCACCCTAGGGTCATTTGAACCGTGATATCCAGCCAAGTAGCCCACCCGAAGTTTTGCCGATATTGGCTGAACATCAGCTGAGTTACTGAGTTATCCCGAATAGCTTAGTACAAGCGCTAATGGAACCTGGCAGTATCTCCAAAATTACCACACTAAATCACATGCCATGACACCAAACTTCTACAGTAGTACAAATAAGATTCAAGATTCAAGATTCAAGATTTATTGTCATTTGTACAGAGAGACACTGGGTCATGCTGTGCATTGAAATTCTTGGTGACAAGGCGTCGCCAACAGCATTAAATAAAGATAAGTAGAAAAATTGTGCATAAAAAAGACAAAACAAGTATAACTGTGCATAAAAAAAAAAAGTGAAATGTGCAACTATATATATATATACACATGTGAGAATATGTACATAACTAAAGTGGCTGAGTGCCAATGAGTTACTGGTTGAGTAGCCTGATGGCCTGGGGGAAGAAACTGTTCTTTAGTCTGCTAGTCCGAGCCCGGATGCTCCGGTAGCGTCTACCAGATGGCAGAAGGTTGAACAGTCCATATGAGGGGTGGCTATGGTCCTTGGTGATTTTCCGTGCTTTTCTCAGGCATCTTGTGTGGTAGATGCCTTGCACGGGGGGAGGGAGGAGCTGGTGATGCGCTCAGCTGTCTTCACCACCCTCTGGAGGGCCTTACGGTTTTCAGCAGAGCAGCTGCCGAACCATGCAGTGATGCAGCCAGAGAGGATGCTCTCGATGGTGCATCTATAAAAGTCAGTGAGGGTTTTTGTAGACATGCCAAACTTCTTGAGTCTCCTCAGGAAATAAAGGCGCTTCTGGGCAGTTTTCACTGTCATGTCAGTATGTCTACTCCAGGTTAGGTCATCGCTGATGTGCACACCGAGGAATTTGAAGTGGGAAACCCTCTCCACCTCAGCCCCGTTGATGTGAATTGGGGCGTGCCCCTCCTGCTGTTTCCTGTAGTCCACAATCATCTCCTTCGTCTTGCTGACGTTGAGAGAGAGGTTGTTCTCTTGGCACCAGGTAGCTAAGGTACTGACCTCCTCCCTGTAGGCAGTCTCGTCGTTGTTGGAGATGAGACCCAGGACGGTGGTGTCATCAGCAAATTTGATGATGACGTTGGAGCTTAAAGTGGCCACACAGTCATGTGTGAACAGGGTGTAGAGGAGGGGGCTGAGCACACAGCCTTGGGGGGCTCCAGTGCTCAGGGTAAGTTCGGAGGAGGTGAGGTTCCCCATTCTCACCACTTGGGGCCTGCCCGTCAGGAAGTTCAGGATCCAGTTGCAGATGGAGTTGTTAATACCCAGGATCTTGAGCTTGGGGACGAGCTTGGCAGGCACAATCGTGTTGAATGCAGAGCTATAATCCACAAACAGCATCCTCACGTATGTGCCCACTTTATCCAAGTGGGAGAGGGCGGTGTGCACCGTCAGTGCGATGGCGTCATCAGTTGATCTGTTTCGCCTGTAGGCGAATTGAAGAGGGTCCAGGGTGTCGGGGAGGGAGGAGCAGATGTGTGTCCTGACTAGCCGCTCGAAGCACTTCATGATGGTAGAGGTCAGTGCTACAGGACGGTAGTCATTCAGGCAGGAGATGGAGGGTTGCTTGGGGACAGGAACAATGGTGGTCTGTTTGAAGCTGGTGGGAACCACAGACAGACTCAGGGAGAGGTTGAAGATGGAGGTGAATACCCCCCCTAGCTGGTCGGCGCACGCTCTGAGGACTCGGCCTGGGATGCCATCCGGCCCTGCTGCCTTCTGTGGGTTAACTCTTTTGAAGGCTCTCCTCACGTCGGTCGTGGACAGGGTCAGAGTGCGGTCGTCCTGGTCCTCAGCTAGCCTCACTGCAGGGGTGTCGTTGCTCGCCTCAAACCGAGCGTAGAAGGTGTTGAGCTCGTCTGGGAGAGAGGCGGCGGGCGGGGCATCACTGCTATTCCTTCCTCTGTAGCCTGTGATGGTGCGTAGTCCATTCCACATGCGTCTGGGGTCAGGGTTGTGGTAGACAGACTCCAGCTTGTCCCTGTAGGCTCTTTTGGCATCTCTGATGGTCTTCTGGAGGTCGTATCTGGATCTCCTCAAGGCCTCCAGGTCTCCTGAGCTGTAGGCAGACGACCGTGCCAGAAGTTTGGCACGTACTTTGCCGTTTACCCAGGGTTTCTGGTTGGGGAAACACCTGACGGTGACCTTCGGAACGACATCATCAATGCACTTGGAGATGTAGGCAGAGACAGAGTCTGTATATTCGTCGATGTCTCCATCGGCTGCATCACAGAACATCTGCCAGTCTGTAGTCTCAAAGCAGTCCTGGAGGATGGAGGTCGATTCTTCACTCCAGCGTTGAACTACTCGAGTAACCGGTTTCTCTTGTTTGAGGCGTTTTCTATAGGCGGGGAGAAGCAGTATGGAAATGTGGTCTGACTTTCCAAAGGCAGGGCGGGGGAGGGGTTTGTAGCTGCCCCGCAGTAGGGAGTAACAATGGTCGAGAGTCTGGTCACCGCGAGTTGGAAAGTTAATGTGCTGGTGATATTTAGGCAAAACTTTCCTCATCATAGCTCTATTGTAGTCGCCTACCACAATAAAAGCTGCCTCAGGATGAGCATTCTCAAGTCCAGTTATAATCCTATGCAGGTCCTCAAGCGCGCTGCCTTTGTCCGCCAGGGGGGGTATGTAAACAGCTGTTATGATGGCGCAGCTGAATTCTCGTGGGAGGTAGAAAGGGCGCGCTTTTACAGACAATAGCTCCAGATCTGGTGAGCTGTGTGTTGTTAAAACTGCTACATCCGTACTCCAGCGTGAATTAACCATAATACCCACACCCCCACCTCTGCTTTTGCCTGATTCCGACGTCCTGTCCTGACGAAAGGTAGTAAATCCAGTCGGGGAGACGGCGCAATCCGGCACCGAAGAATCCAGCCATGTTTCTGTGAACGCCAGCACACAGCAGCTGGAAATATCACGCTGAAAGGAGATCCTCGCGTGTAGTTCATCCAATTTATTGTCCAGGGATTGAACATTGGCCAGCAAAATGCTCGGGAGTGGCGGGTTGTTGCGGTGCGATCGGGATCTGCAGAGGATACCGGCCCGTTTTCCTCTTTTCTTTCTTCTTCTCCGGCGTCCAGGTAGGAACGGCAGGACAAAGGGATCCCAGCTCGCGCACTGTGGAGTGTTTAAAAAGTCCGTATCCAGTAGTGAATGGATCGCCAAAAGTGCTTGTCGGTCATAGTGAATGAGCGACAGAGCCATATTTACAAAAGAAGAGACTATACATATATAAATAAACAAATATGGTCTGTACTCACAAAACGATGCATTTGGAAGTTTGAAAATAGTCCAGGAGTTTATTATTATCAACACAAGCCTGATAGCTTCTCTGCAGCTAAAGCTGCGTCGACGTCACTGGGAGCTGGGAGCTTCAAAGTAAGATGAGGGTTGATCTACTACTGTAGACAACAAAGTATATGCTATATTCTACATGTTTTTTTTTATTAATTTTTATGTTGTGTGAGTTGTGAAATTATTTTATCAATGTAGAAATTGAGCAGCCTTGCTTTGTTGTCTACAGTAGTAGATCAACCCTCATCTTACTTTGAAGCTCCCAGAAGTGACGTCGACGCAGCTTTAGCAGCAGAAAAGCTATCAGGCTTGTGTTGATAATAATAAACTCCTGGACTATTTTCAAACTTCCAAATGCATCGTTTTGTGAGTACAGACCATATTTGTACTACTGTAGAAGTTTGGTGTCATGGCATGTGATTTTAGTGTGGTAATTTTCGGAGATACTGCCAGGATCCATTAACAATTGTACGAAGCTATTCAGGATAACTCAGTAACTCAGCTGATGTTCAGCCAATATCGAAAAAACTGCGGGTGGGCTACTTGGCTGGATATCACGGTTCAAATGACCCTAGGTTGAATCTACTCCGGAGTATCACTTTAAAGAAACTGTAAATAACTACGGAGGTAGAACGCATATGTTTTTCTGTGTTTTATTGATATTTCTAAAGCCCTTTGTCAACCTGTCAAATCATCATTTGTAGAACTAAAGAAGACAAATGTCTCCAGTTTTCCGGTTTTAAATGGTCTGATAATAATCTTAGTTTAAAGGTCCCATGGCATGAAATTTTCACTTTTTAAGGTTGTTTAACATTAATATGAGTTCCTCTAGCCTGCCTGCGGTCCCCCAGTGGCTAAAAATGACAATGGACCTAAACCATGCACTGGAAATTATTCTCCGCCTTTGGAAATGTGACCATGCAGATGGCCTGATCAGGAAAGCTGCCTCTTATGACGTGGCGCCTCTTATGACGTGGAGGTTGTTTCCACCCAGAGCCAATAAACTGCCTTTCCCCGGCCCGCCCACAGCTCTTTGGCCAGCTCATTGCTCTGTACGTGGATGTAAAAATTCTGTTTAGAGCTCCTGCATCAGAACCTCTAAAGAGCCAGTGGACAGATGTTGTTTTTTCCTGGGAAAGTGACGACAGAACCGAAGAGATTTGTGTATGTGTGTGCCAAATATTTCACAGACGAATGTTTCCAGAACTTGGGCTAATACCGAGCCCAAGGGAGAGCCCAGACACCCTGCGGAGGAAACTCATTTCAGCCGCTTGTATTCGCGATCTCATTCTCTCGGTCACTACCCACAGCTCGTGACCATAGGTGAGGGTTGGAACATAGATTGACAGTAAATCGAGAGCTTCGCCTTATGGCTCAGCTCATTTTTCACCAGGACGGGCCGATGCAGAGACCACTGCAGACACCGCACTGATCCGCCTGTCAATCTCCTGCTCCATTCGCCCCCTTACTTGGGGAAGGATCTCATTCCGAGTAAGTAATTTAACGCTCTATTATTGTGTTGCTTTCCTGTATGTACAGTATAGTTACATAGCTTGTTACCACAGGAAAGGGTTTGTATCGTTAGCAGCTAACGTTAGCTAACGGTTAGCTATGCAGCTAATAGCATCTGCAAGCTCTTATCTCTGTCAACTGGGCTGTTGGAGGTGTTTGCATGCCCATGAGATGGTTAGTTCACTCATTTTAGACCAAAACCCCCTACTTCAAGCTTCCTGAACAAGAATGAATCCGCAAATTCAGTGCATTTCATCCAGTCAAAACGGTCAGTCTGTCTGTGTCGTTAGCTCTGCAGCTAATAGCTCGGTCACTGTCGCTAATGTAACAGTAAATAGCATGAGGTATGCAAGTGGACACCTCATTTACTGTAACGAGAGTGTTGTGTACTTATTTGTTGTTTTGATAGCCGTCCTGCTGTTGGTGTTATGGCGCGCACGATGTCTGCCTTTCCCCTGATTGAAATGACTCTCGCTATGTGCATCTTTGCAAACCAGAGCAATCAGCTGAGAATGTCAAAATCCTCACTCCTGCTTTCCCCCTCACGCACCCCTTTTTTGCTGTGTCTTGTGTAGCACTTGCTTGATGTTTGACTGTGTTAGGAGAGTTGTTCAGTAACTAGTTTGTCATATTGTCAAAGTAAGCTCATATCAACAGGTTTCGCTAGTTTTACGGCATAGGGCTGCCGTGCCATCGACGTGCCATAGCGATTCACAAAACATTTGCGCAAGGTACAACGGGCGTAAGTAAGGCCACACCCCCACTAAACAGCTCATTCTGGGGATCATAAGGAGAGCTCATTTTTGTGACTGGCTGTACTTCTGCACCAAGGCAGAATTTTGGGGAAAAAAACTCAGATACAGTATTAGGGGACCACTAAAGCCTATAAAAATACATAAAAGCCTCCATTTATTTCCATGCCATAGGAACTTTAATAGGTTTAAATACCTTAAATAGTGTAGGAGCTATTTGTAAAGTTAGTTTTTTGGTTCTAGTTGTAAATTTAATTAGCTAATTATGAGTAACTTTATTTGATTAATTTCAGTGCTTTATTTAAATTAGATTTTTTGCTAATATTGTTTGTTAGTTATTTGTTTAGGATATTTTGGTAATTGGGTCACACTGGGCACCTGGAGTACCAGCATGCACCTGGGTGGGCCGATGTTTTTTTTTTTTTTTTTTTTTTTACCAGGGAAAAGGAGAGAGCAGCAGCCATGGTTTTCTTTGTTCTTTTGTTTGTTTTATTATTTTGAAATAAATCGTCACAAAAAGTCAAGAATTCAGTTTGGACATTCATCTTCTTTTGCCTGCTTTAAACCGCATCCCCCATGGTGCATCAGAGGCCTTCTGATTATGAATAGTTTAAAGTTCTGTTTGTTTTTTATGGACAAAGGGCCACTATAAATAGCTTGGAGGTTTTGTGACAGAATATATGACCGTAGAAGCGTAGAGGTTGCTGGGATCATCGGAGGCTCCAGCAGAAGCAGCTTTAACAGTGCTGTATGTCACCATGTCTTCTTCATGTTGAGCCTGTAAGACGAAGAAAAGAAACAATCCACAAACAAAACATTATAGTTCTTCTACAAACATCTGCAGGTAAGTTTACGAAGGGCCGTTAGGAACATTATTCTGAATTTGATCTCACACACACACTACTGAAACACTCTCTCACACACACACTACTGAAACACTCTCACACACACTACTGAAACACTCTCACACACTCTACTGAAACACTCTCACAAACTCTACTGAAACACTCTCACACACTACTGAAACACTCTCACACACTGCTGAAAAACTCTCACACACACTACTGAAACACTCACACACACTACTGAAACACTCTCTCACACACTACTGAAACACTCTCTCACACTCTACTGAAACACTCACACACACTACTGAAACACTCTCTCACACACTACTGAAACACTCTCACACACTCTACTGAAACACTCTCACACACTGCTGAAAAACTCTCACACACACTACTGAAACACTCTCTCACACACTACTGAAACACTCTCTCACACACTACTGAAACACTCTCTCACACTCTACTGAAACACTCTCTCACACACTACTGAAACACTCTCACACACACTACTGAAACACTCTCTCACACACTACTGAAACACTCTCTCACACACTACTGAAACACTCTCACACACTCTACTGAAACACTCTCACACACACACTACTGAAACACTCACACACACACTACTGAAACACTCTCACAAACTCTACTGAAACACTCTCACACACTACTGAAACACTCTCACACACACTACTGAAACACTCTCTCACACACTGCTGAAAAACTCTCACACACACTACTGAAACACTCTCACACACTCTACTGAAACACTCTCACACACACTACTGAAACATTCTCTCACACACACTACTGAAACATTCTCTCACACTCTACTGAAACACTCTCACACACACTACTGAAACATTCTCTCACACACTCTACTGAAACACTCTCACACACACTACTGAAACATTCTCTCACACTCTACTGAAACACTCTCACACACATTACTGAAACACTCTCACACACCTACTGAAACACTCTCACACACATTACTGAAACACTCTCACACACACTACTGAAACACTCTCACACACACTACTGAAACACTCTCACACACACTACTGAAACATTCTCTCACACTCTACTGAAACACTACTGAAACACTCTCACACACCTACTGAAACATTCTCTCACACACACTACTGAAACATTCTCTCACACACACTACTGAAACACTCTCACACACACTACTGAAACATTCTCTCACACTCTACTGAAACACTACTGAAACACTCTCACACACCTACTGAAACATTCTCTCACACACACTACTGAAACACTCTCACACACACTACTGAAACACTCTCACACACCTACTGAAACATTCTCTCACACACACTACTGAAACATTCTCTCACACACACTACTGAAACACTCTCACACACCTACTGAAACATTCTCTCACACACACTACTGAAACACTCTCACACACACTACTGAAACACTCTCACACACTACTGAAACATTCTCTCACACTCTACTGAAACACTACTGAAACACTCTCACACACACTACTGAAACACTCACACTGCTGAAACACTCTCACTCTACTGAAACACTCTCACACACACTACTGAAACACTCTCACACACACTACTGAAACATTCTCTCACACACTACTGAAACACTCTCACATACCAACTGAAACACTCTCACACACACTACTGAAACACTCTCACACACACAACTGAAACACTCTCACACACACTACTGAAATACTCTCACACACTCTACTGAAACACTCTCTCACACACTACTGAAACACTCTCACACTACTGAAACACTCTCATACACACTACTGAAATACTCTCACACACTACTGAAACACTCTCACACACTACTGAAACACTCTCACACACTCTACTGAAACACTCTCACACACTCTACTGAAATACTCTCACACACACTACTGAAACACTCTCACACTCTACTGAAACACTCTCACACTCTACTGAAACACTCTCACACACTCTACTGAAACACTCTCACACACACTACTGAAACACTCTCACACACTACTGAAATTTCTCCAAATTATTTCAGTGTTTCAGTAGTGTATGTGAGAGCAAATTCTGAATAATGTCCCTAACGGCCCGTCATATAAGTTTGTGTTGGTTACAAACACTTCATCATTATCACATATACAAGATTAAACGTGAACACTAATAACTGATGAGACCGCTCACCCTGCCCCCAGCTTTGGGGATGTTGTTGTAGTTGATGGAGGCGTACGCAACAGCATCTGCAGCTTCAGTCTGCACAGAGAAGACAGCCACAGGTGGAATATCAAACCATGTACGGACAAACTCATTTTTTCTTTTCTTTAGATGAGGACAAAAACTGCCAGAAACCGAAAAGTAAAACCTGAAACAGGGTTTCCTGCACTCCTCATACAGTGTTAAATGCTTGAATATAGTTGGTCCGTTTACCTGTAGGTGACCAGTTTTACTGCGTCTTTAAAAACTCTTTCAAGTCAAAGTTTCTTGCGACACTTTGTATTTTTGGCGTTCCTGTTTCTTGATTCTAGTTCCTCTTTGAGTCATGGTAAAAAGAAAACACTCCGTATATTTAAATCAGAGGTTTTAGAACACTTACCAAGTCTTAAAATGAGGTAGATACAGCCTCAGAAATTATTTGTTGAACTAAAACTTTAACTAAGACTCTCAACCCTCCCTGCCTCTACGGGAATTAAGAGGGGAAGCAGAAGCTTTGTCAGCATTCAGGTGTTTGTTAACACGATGCCAAGGAGGAAAGACATCAGCAGCTGATGCTGCCCACCGATCTGGGAGGGGTTATAAGGCCGTTTCCAAACTATCTGGAGTCCATCGTTCTACAGAGAGAAAGATTATTCACAAGTGGAAAACATTCAGGACAGCTGTCAATCTTCCCAGGAGTGGACGTCCCAGCAAGGTCACCCCAAGGTCAGAAACCCAAGAGCTACATCTCAGACTCTGCAGGCCTCAGTCAGCATGTTAAAGGTTAAAGGTCACCCCAAGGTCAGAAACCCAAGAGCTACATCTCAGACTCTGCCGGCCTCAGTCAGCATGTTAAAGGTTAAAGGTCATGACAGCACAGTTAGAAACAGACTGAACAGGTATGGCTTGTGTGGAAGGGCTGCAGGAGAAAGCCTCTTCTCTCTAAAGAGAACATGGCAGCACAGCTTAGGTTTGAGAAGTTCTGAGGTTGGGAAAGAAGAGTGGGCTAAAATTCCTCCACAATGCCGTGAAAGACTGATATCATCACACAGAAAATGACTGACCACGCAGAGCTTCTGCTTTCTTTTTCACATTTCATGGTTTCCTGTTGTTTCCTCTTTTTAACTTTCGAACATCCACAGTTTTTTTTTTACCACTTCTGTGTGCTAGCTGCGTTGTCTTTAAATAGCGTCTTTGCACGTCTTTTATCTGATTAAAAACTCCTCGAGTCCGTTCTGCTCTTCAGAAGCTACATCAGCTTTGCCCTTTGTCTGTTTTAAGGCAAGACACGGCAGGCAAAAACAGGGATTTTTCATGCAGGGGTCATTTTTTAGATTTTGGGCCAGTTTACTCCTTCAATATGTGTTCTTTCAACCTGCTATAAAGAAAACGTTGAAAACATAAATTAAAATGTTTATTTCATCACATTTTGTTTTCTCGCGGCAGTGCGTTTCGCCCAAATTTACCAAAATAAATTCCCCTATTTAAATCTCTAAATGTGCCGTTTTCTCAAAATCAGTTTTTTGTATTTTTCCAGTATCAATATCTCAGCCTATGGAGCACCTACTAACACCAAACCTTCCAGTTATACACTTAGCAGTATTCTGAAGATATTTACAGAAGGATTTGTTGATAAATCATTCCTGGCCTGATTTATGTGACATTATAATAAAAAAAATATGGCAAAAATTGATGTTTTTTAGGCTATGGGTATAATATTTTGATTTCCTAGGAAATGGAAGCAGATATCCTGAAATCCCTCTGTAATTTTCTTTTCATTTTGTGCGTAAACAAAATAAAAAAGGAATTTTTCTCCTGGCTTTATCATATGTTGAGATCTATCTTCTGGAAATATTTGCAAATTTGCGCAAATTTAATGAGATAATGCCAAATTTGCACAATTAAACATGCAAATTTCCCAAACTTGTAATACATTTTTTTTTCATACTTGTATAAGTAATCAACTGAGGAAGTTTCATGGTGATATCTATTATTACCCTATTCACCTGTAGCGTCTCGCCTTAAACAAGAAAATTAGACTGAAAGGTGAGACTGAGCACTGGAAACCTTCACACAAAGACACGTGAAATGTATGATTAGTACACGTTTCCACATGTGTGACCTCACCGTGTCCTGACCGGTTTCTGGATCAGACTGAGCCATCACAGGGTGTAAGCTGAGCTCCTGAACAAACAAGTACAGTTAGAGTTTTCTGTTTACAGCGATGGATGCGTACCTACGGCCACGACAACTGAAACTGAACATTGGACTCACAGCTTTGTCACCCATCTGTGTTCTGTCGCCTGAAAAGAAGAAAAAAAGTCAAATTTAGGCTCAACATTGAATGTCCAAGTTTAAAAAAACTCTCTGAAAGTTTCTGAAAGTTTATCCTGTGTTTGTTCTCACATTTATTTCTCTTCCATCTGATGATCAGCAAAACAGTTACTAAGAGTGCTGCCACACCGACGGCCACACTGCTGTAAAGGATTATGTCTGTATTCAAAGCACGGAGCGAGAGTGAGGAAGAATAAAATGTTTAATGTTGTCATTAATTCTGCTGTTTGGTGGAAGCTGCTGCTTCTACATGACAAACCTGTATCTGTATCTATAACTGCAGGTGCTGCTGTAGCTGATGTTAGTGGGGTTATTGTTGTTGTTGTTGCTGTTGTTGTTGTGTCCACTCCTGAAACATAACAGGAAACCACAGAGAAATGTGTCATATTTACTGAAATCAGCACATAAATAACAAACAGAGATGCCACCTTACATCTTTCAAACTCCAAACACACCGGTTTTACATTTCACAGGAAGATGGGATCAACGCTCCCCGCTGAGCTCAGTTCAAATGTTTCTCGTGTTGTTTTCACACGATTCCATGACTGAATCTACGTTTGTTTATATCTCAATGACTGAAATAGGATGAAACAAATATTGTCATCAGACTTTTATAATTGTTAAAAGTAGGGCTGGGCAACGATTAAAATGTTTAATCTAATTAATGACATGATTTTGCTGATTAATCACGATTAATCACATTTGTACGCAAATTCCAAAAATTTTTTTTGCTTTTAGCATTTAGTTTTATTCTAAATGTGCTGCCATATGAATGAAAGTGCCATAACATTTGTTGTGCAAACACACTTTTAACATCAGCATCTTTCTGTAGTTTTTATGTAGAAGCCTCGCTCCACTGTCTGTTTCCTTGAATGACTTGCTGCTATCAGTTGTGTGTTTTGCCTTTAAGTGATATTTTAGACTGGAACTACTACGCTGAGAAGACAATTCAACTTGGCAGTGTTTACAGATGACTTTGGTTCTGTCGACTCCGCCGTCTGGAAGAACTTTAACATGAAAATGGCCGAGTAAAAGTTCCGTACCCTTCTCCATGTTTGGTGGATCCGCCGATTACTTTCTTTTCCTGTTCCACAGCAGACAGCAACAGACTTTTACAAAATAAAAGCCTGTGAGCGACAGACTTTTACAAAATAAAATAGATAATAAAACCTGCGCTAATGCGTGATAAAATATTTATCGGCGTTAAATAATAACGAGTTAATTCGCCCAGCCCTAGTTAAAATCCATATTTCAGCCACCTCAGGATATGTTTACAGCCTCCATGTGTCCTCACAGAGCAACATGATGTGTCCACATCAGTGTCTTTACATGGAGCTTCTTCACTGGGATGTTTCAGAGTGTTATAATGAGAGAGTTAAGGGTGAAAACAACATGATGTAAATACTCACTGTTAGAAACAGACAGTTTAACAGCAGAGTCTGTAAACTTTTTTCCTGATTCATCATACTGTCTGCAGTCGTAACGACCAGCATCCTCCCCTGTGACCTTCTTTATAACCAGAGAGCAGCTCGCTGTAACACTCAGTCTGTCTGATTTAGTTTGGGCATCTCTGTGAAACTTCCCATCTTCAAACAGTGGCACTGCTGCTGCTGCTCTTTGGGCAGTGAAGATCCAGGTAATACTGTTACATTCATCATGAAACTCTTTAAAACCTTCACAAGGCAAAGTGACATCATCTCCAACAGTCACATCCTTGTTGGGGAATTGTTGAGTTAATGCTGAAAATGAGAGAAAAAGAGAAAACAAACTTAAAGAAAGCTGCAGCTGTTATGTTCATACTTCATGTTTTATTTCAGAACAAACTAAACTCATCGTGTTAGAACAGCCTGGTCTCATCAAACAGTTTATTAATAACACTCCACAGTAACGCAGTTTGGCATCACTTCATCAGGGTTCCCACTCTTTTCTTAGAATTATTTTCCAGGACATTTTCAGGTTAATTCAACACTCATTAACCCCCCCTTCCCGCTTCTATATTTATTCCTCTTCAGTCCCCCCGACGTCTGATTGAGAAGATGTGCAGTTTAAGGCTATAACTTACTAATTATGCAGGATTTATCACAGAATAAGACAAACACACCCACAGATTACAGGGTGGCACTTCAACAGTGTTTTCTCTTCTATTTTCTCTCCTGTACTTTATTCAAAAGTATTATTTATATATTCGATAAATCACCAAAAAAACTATTTCCTTTCTTTTATATCAGGTTGCTGTACAACTCAGTCTGCTCTGCACATCTGGAACCTGCATTTCTCAAACAAAATATAAATCACTGCAAAAATAAACTGTCCAAAGCAACTAAAAGTTTAACCTGCAGTGCAAAAAGGTTCATATCAAACAAAGTAATTGTTAGTTGCAGTTTTTTAGGAGCTTTTTCTGCAGCTTCCAGCTTTTCCTTTTTCTCTGTCACACTTTGACGCTTTGCATTTGATGAAGTCCTGTTTTTTCTGCTTTCACTGCCAGTTCGTCTGTTTCTTTCTGCATCATCTCGCTGCTTTTCATCGTTCTTCTTCTTTGCTTTAACATTTTCTCTTTCTTTTCTTCTCATTTGCAGTTTGCTCTTCGTTCTTTTTCTCATCTTCACGGTACTGCATGCTCCTCATCCTTACTCCTTTAGTGTTGAATCAGGTCCTTTTGTTCTTTATCTTATTATTCATTATTTCATTACTTCTCATATTTCATCCTGCATTGGTTACCATAACATTTTATTTAGTTTAATCAGCCTGTCAAGCCTTTTAAAGGGATAGTTCGCCTCTTTTGACATGAAGCTGTGTAACATCCCATACTAGCAATATCATTTCTGAACATCTTCTTACCCCCTGCTGCGTCCTGTGAGCAGAGTTCCAGCCTCGTTTTGGTGTTGATGAAGGTAGTCCGGCTAGTTTGCTGGGGTTTAAAAAATAAAGCGTTTTGCTTCTCAAAACAAAATGCGTTCAACAGAGTAATACATTTGCATCACAAAATGGTTCTCCAGGAAAAAGTCAGACCTCACAATCGCTTGGCCCTATTTTCTCTCCCTTCGTATCACTGCCTGCTGTGCAGACCGAGCAGCAAACACCGTAACAGGTGCAGCTGTCGGCGGGTGGCAGCAGGCAGTGATATGAAGAGAGAGAAAATAGGGCCAAGCGATTGTGAGGTTTGACTTTTTCCTGCAGAACGAGTTTGTAAGAAAATGTTCATAAACGATATTGCTAATATTGGATGTCATACAGCTTCATGTCAAAAGAGGCAAACTATCCCTTTAAATTGCATTTAATTTGTTAGTAAGAAAATAAAGTCAAATTGACAGCTAACTGTCATTGTCTCCTTCTTCTCCATGACGTAGTTGCGTTTTACTGCCGTTACGCACCAGGAGCCCAGTACATCCGGCTTCAGCGTGTGTTTTCTTGTCCGAGTTTTCCCTCTCGAAAGCGACTTGCCAGCCAAGGCTGCAGAGCATCCCCTACCCTGGTTTGTGTCTCCGAGGTTTTCCTTCCTAACATGCATGCTTTTGGCCCGCAGAGAACCCACGCATACACGGGGAGAACATGCAAGCTCCACACAGAGAGGCCCCAGCCGGGAACTGAACCTGGCAGTGAAGCGACGCTGCTAACCACCACACCACCGTGCAGCCAAATTCACCGACTGATAGCTGAAAGCTCATTCATCCATGTTATATTCCTTTCATTTATGCTACCGACATTAGAAATAAGAACCAGCTCCTCAAATGAACATGTAACATGTAGTTTTCACTGCGTACTTCTCTCATCTCAGGCCCCTCTTCCTGTGGTCTGTGGGCTTCTCTTTTGATAACTACTTTAGCTGGAAAGTAGTTCGTTTCAGACGATGTGAAAAGAATGTCTCTTAATTTATCTTACAGGACGTGTGGGAACCCTGCTCACATTTTGTGTTTCTTTATGCATGATTGCACATCAGGTGTTATAAAAAAGAATGACCCCCTGAACTGTTATTTTACTGTAAATTTAACTGTCAACATGTTAAAGTGAAGCTTTGTGTCATGGAAAGCTTAAATCGTGTGTAAAAGATACAAAAAAATGAGCCGACGTGTGAAAACAACCTGTAAACTTCTTCCTCTTTTATGAATGTTACCGTTTAAACTCTCAGTATTATAATCAATTAAGAGTATTTGTCTCTTTTTGAACAGATTATAAGTTTTCTTACCTGTAAATGGAAGCATCCATGTCAGGAACAGAGAAAATTTAAATGGTTTGGATTCAATCATTCTGCTGTTTTCTCTGACTTGTTCTCTCGCTGTCGGCTCTCAGAGTGTCTGAAACTGAGCCTCTAACAGCCAGATGAGACGTCTACTTCCTCTGATTAAAGTCTCCTCCTCACTCTGACCACAGAGGCTGTTTTTATGTCAGCAGCTCAGACAAACTGCTCCGTTCATGCAAATGTGTGAAGAAATATTTCAGTGTTTTATGAAAATTTGAGGAAATCTACATTGTGTTATCAGATGTTTCTTGCAGCAGCCCAAACTCAGCGGTTAATGAAGCAACAGAATACTTCAGCTGCTGGGAAACAACAAAGATAAAATCTGTAGGTGGTGTGAGACCAGTCGGTGTCTCACTTTAACTCTGAAGTCTTCTCTATTTTTAACCAAAGGGGAAGTGTTTCTGTGAGAATGTGAGTGAAACAGCAGCATCATAGAAAAATGCGGTCAACATACTTCTGATCATTTTAGTTGGCTCACGATTGAAAATATGATTATTATTCTTATTTCTACTTTTAAGACAATTTTTTCCCTTTAAAGTGAAATGAAAATGTAGCTTTTGTTGTCCACTGCAGAAGAACGATTAAAGGCTCCACCTGGGCTGTGACTGACAGGTTTCTCAGAACATTTACACACTGAGGACGATAATTAAGAATGAACAAAGTGTTATTTTCTCGTTCAGTTAGATTTCACAACAGATGGTTGTGTCGGTATGATTCGAAGCTGCCATGTTTGGAACCCAGCGGTTTCTCAACAACAGAGAGGGAAGTGCTCGGTGAGCTGCAGCTCTCCGTGTGAAACGCTGATCAGGTTGAGTCAACACAATAGATCCATCTTAGTTCTCTCAAACTCTACTTTTATCCCTCCACTGTGACTGAAGTGCAAACCAGCCTTTTGCACATTAGATGCTTACTTTGCCTCTTTGGTAATAATATTGTGTGTTTCTTGTGAATCTAACAGATAAACACGTCTCATGTGTAATCGGTATTGACTGTGCATGCAAATAAAACTCCAATAAACGCTAAGAAGGGGTTGATAAGAGGATAAATCATTACTTTGATATCATGCCGTCCTCACTGAGTGAAGCTTAGAGACAGAAAGTTGGGCGGTGACGGCTGCACTTTCTCATTTCTTCCTGTTTCAGGTCAAATACTGCCCCCAGTGGTAATAGTGCACAGATACCTCAGAGGGAACGACTTTTATGTTAAACAGTAGCCCCTTTCACACTGCCGAATAACCCGCGTTTAATTCGCGAATTTAGCGTGTCCGCTGTTGTGTTCACACTGCCGACCCGGGCTGCCGCGTCAACTCGACTCGCCTTTCGACCCGCGTCGGACCCTAGTCTTTTTGCCGAGCCGAGTTTGATGTGAACACAATCGACGCGGGTCGGACGTGGGCGTGACGTGAGGAGTTTAAAAGACAGAATGGACAGCTGATTCAGAACAACAGCGACAGGTGAGGACAAGTTTTACTCTGTTTTAGCCTACATCAAGTTGGAGACATTTTTTAATATGGCCAACTGGTGAGACAAGGAGGTCCGCGAGCTCCTCAGCCCCCGAGCAGAGGACATTATTTACCACCACATTTCGGGGACGGTGAAAGATGGACCTCTGCTGGAAGGGCTGGCGAGAAAGATGGGAGAGCGCGGTTTCCCACGCAGCAAGACGCACCGTAAAGTAACATCTCCATGAACTGCATTGCAAAAATGAGTTCTCAAGGTGTCCCGCCATCGTTTGTTTGAAAAATTTGATGCAGACAGGTGTATTTCACCCTACCTCCGACGCATGGCTTGTGCCTACGTCATTGTACACGCCCAGCATTTTATGTGTTTCGTGTGACGCTCTGCCACTAGGCAACTCCCCCTGAACTCGGCATCAGGCGACGCGGGTCACCAACACGCCAAGCGTTCACATTGCTCGACGCGGGTCGAAGGTGCAATTTGGACCCGCTAAGGTAGCGGGTCGCAGTGTGAAAGGGGCTACTGATGTTTCCACCAGTGGCGGCTCCTGACATTTTTTTTAGGTAGTGCAATTTCCAGTCTGTGAAAGCTGCATCAGAGTGAGCTGTGCGAAGCTGAACCGATTGCACTGATGCAAACCTGTTATGTTCCCACACAGGAAATAAAATGTCCAATCGTCCAGAAACTCCTTGTCTTCCTTAAATAAACACAACGCAGAGTCGAGGGGTTATTTGGTCTGCCAAATAACCCCTCGACTCTGCAATTTCCCCCCGTTATGTCCTTAAGTACCATAAAAGTCCATAGGACTGAGGTATATTTGTTTAGGTAGCATAATTTATTGTAATAATTTTTAATAATTTTTTTTGTTATTTTTTGCATAATTTGCCAATCAGTTAATATTACACCTTAACCATTATTTATTTATTTTCCTCATATTGTTCCAGGATTCTATGAGATAAGTAAACACATAAGCTCTTAATGATAAGATTCATTCAATTTTCATTCTAAAGAATGTAATTAAAATGACAGCATATAAATCCAAGTCAAGTGTTTATTGAAGTTTTGGAAAATATGACTTAGAAAAGCATAACCAGTTGTCAAACATGGTTAAGTGCAGCTTACTTATGTGAGATTTCTCTCTTTTTTAAATATAATACTGCACCATTAACAATGAATGTGTCATTATACATTCTGCTATCATTGTCAACATTATATAAAAGATTTAAATCATTACAAGTCAATGACTGAGCACAAAAGGGTAAGTTATTTAGCTACATCAAATACTACCTGGAAAAATAGCAGGGTTGGTGGAGCCCTGGGTTTCATCTTTGCCTCGCAAGGCGAGCCCCAAAATCCTGCAAAATTCTTCCAAACTTCCTTCTCCGCATTAGTATGACGACTAAAGGGCACTTCTTTCAGAAACACTACCGTGTTGTTGCACTCGACACTCGCCATCTTCTTCGTAGAATGTTTTTTTTTTTTTATTTATTTATTGAAAACCACAATGTTACAACAACAACGTAGAATGTTCATGGTCCCGCGCAACAGACATATGACGAAAGCACGTTGTGCGTCTTTTGTGCGAGCACATAAACCCTCATAGAAAATGCATTGGGAGCAGGATTTTTGAAAAAAAAAAAAAACTGACGTACCATTCATGTCAATAGGAGCTTCCTGGTGCAAATTCGACCCTGACAGAAATTGCCCCAAATGGGTGCGGCAACACCAGGCGCGACCTTAATCTGATTGGACAATGACATATACAACCAGTTTGCCTGCAGTAGATCAGTCCCGCCTTAGCAACTAGATAAAAAAATTAAAATCGCACAAATCGCCCCTATGGAGGAGCCGCCACTGCTGCTGTGTTTGCTGTGTCCGTTGTCCACCACTGTGGAAACATCAGTGTTTAACATAGAAGTCGTTCCCTCTGAGGTATCTGTGCACTATCACCACTGGGGGCAGTATTTGACCTGAAACAGGAAGAAATGAGAAAGTGCAGCCGTCACCGCCCAACTTTCTGTCTCACACGCCTCTAAGCTTCACTCAGTGAGGACGGCATGATATCAAAGTAATGATTTATCCTCTTATCAACCCCTTCTTAGCGTTTATTGGAGTTTTATTTGCATGCACAGTCAATACCGATTACACATGAGACGTGTTTATCTGTTAGATTCACAAGAAACACACAATATTATTACCAAAGAGGCAAAGTAAGCATCTAATGTGCAAAAGGCCGGTTTGCACTTCAGTCACAGTGGAGGGATAAAGTAGAGTTTGAGAGAACTAAGATGGATCTGTTGTGTTGACTCAACCTGATCAGCGTTTCACACGGAGAGCTGCAGCTCACCGAGCACTTCCCTCTCTGTTGTTGAGAAACCGGTGGGTTCCAAACATGGCAGCTTCGAATCATACCGACACAACCATCTGTTGTGAAATCTAACTGAACGAGAAAATAACACTTTGTTCATTCTTAATTATCGTCCTCAGTGTGTAAATGTTCTGAGAAACCTGTCAGTCACAGCCCAGGTGGAGCCTTTAATCGTTCTTCTGCAGTGGACAACAAAAGCTGCATTTTCATTTCACTTTAAAGGGAAAAAATGGTCTTAATAGTAAAAATAATAATAATAATCATATTTTCAAACGTAAGCCAACTAAAATGATCAGAAGTATGCTGACCGCATTTTTCTATGATGCTGCTGTTTCACCCACATTCTTACAAAAACACTTCCCCTTTGGTTCAAAATAGAGAAGACTTCAGAGATAAAGTGAGACACCGACTGATGTCAGACCACCTACAGATTTTATCTTTGTTGTTTCCCAGCAGCTGAAGTATTCTGTTGCTTCATTAACCGCTGAGTTTGGGTTGCTGCAAGAAACATCTGACAACACAATGTAGATTTCCTCAAATTTTCATAAAACACTGAAATATTTCTTCACATATTTGCATGAACGGAGCAGTTTGTCTGAGCTGCTGACATAAAACAGCCTCTGTGGTCAGAGTGAGGAGGAGACTTTAATCAGAGGAAGTAGACGCCACATCTGGCTGTTAGAGGCTCAGTTTCAGACACTCTGAGAGCCGACAGCGAGAGAACAAGTCAGAGAAAACAGCAGAATGATTGAATCCAAACCATTTACATTATCTCTGTTCCTGACATGGATGCTTCCATTTACAGGTAAGAAAACATATAATCTGTTCAAAAAGAGACAAATAGTCTTAATTGATTATAATATTGAGAGTTTAAACGTTAACATTCATAAAAGAGGAAGAAGTTTCCGGGTTGTTTTCACACGTCGGCTCATTTTCTGTATCTTTTACACACGATTTAAGCTTTCCATGACACAAAGCTTCACTTTAACATGTTGACAGTTAAATTTACAGTAAATTAACAGTTCAGGGAGTCATTCTTTTTTATAACACCTGATGTGCAATCATGCATAAAGAAACACAAAATGTGAGCAGGGTTCCCACACGTCCTGTAAGATAAATTAAGAGACATTCTTTTCACATCGTCTGAAACGAACTACTTTTCAGTTAAAGTAGTTATCAAAAGAGAAGCCCACAGACCACAGGAAGAGGGGCCTGAGATGAGAGAAGTACGCAGTGAAAACTACAAGTCGGATGTACTGGGCTCCTGGTGCGTAACGGCAGTACAACGCAACTACGTCATGGAGACGAAGGAGACTACGACAGTTAGCTGTCAATTTGACTTTATTTTCTTTCAATTAAACAAATTAAATGCAATTTAAAGGGATAGTTCGCCTCTTTTGACATGAAGCTGTATGACATCCCATATCAGCAACATCATTTCTGAACATTTTCTTACCCCCTGCTGCGTCCTGTGAGCAGAGTTCCAGCCTCGTTTTGGTGTTGATGAAGGTAGTCCGGCTAGTTGGCTGGGGTTTAAAAAATAAAGCGTTTTGCTACTTAAAACAATATGCGTTCAAAAGAGTAATACATTTGCATCACAAAATCGTTCTCCAGGAAAAAGTCAGACCTCATAATCTCTTGGCCCTATTTTGTCTCCCTTCGTATCACTGCCTGCTGCCGCCTGCCGACAGCCGCGCCTGTTACGGTGTTTGCTGCTCGGTCTGCACTTTGTTCTACACAGCACGCAACGCCAAAACGAGGCTAGAACTCTGCTCACAGGACGCAGCAGGGGGTAAGAAGATGTTCATAAATGATGTTGCTGATATGTGATGTCATACAGCTTCATGTCAAAAGAGGCGAACTATCCCTTTAAAAGGCTTGACAGGCTGATTAAACTAAATAAAATGTTATGGTAACCAATGCAGGATGAAATATGAGAAGTAATGAAATAATGAATAATAAGATAAAGAACAAAAAGGACCTGATTCAACACTAAAGGAGTAAGGATGAGGAGCATGCAGTACCGTGAAGATGAGAAAAAGAACGAAGAGCAAACTGCAAATGAGAAGAAAAGAAAGAGAAAATGTTAAAGCAAAGAAGAAGAACGATGAAAAGCAGCGAGATGATGCAGAAAGAAACAGACGAACTGGCAGTGAAAGCAGAAAAAACAGGACTTCATCAAATGCAAAGCGTCAAAGTGTGACAGAGAAAAAGGAAAAGCTGGAAGCTGCAGAAAAAGCTCCTAAAAAACTGCAACTAACAATTAGTTTGTTTGATATGAACCTTTTTGCACTGCAGGTTAAACTTTTAGTTGCTTTGGACAGTTTATTTTTGCAGTGATTTATATTTTGTTTGAGAAATGCAGGTTCCAGATGTGCAGAGCAGACTGAGTTGTACAGCAACCTGATATAAAAGAAAGGAAATAGTTTTTTGGTGATTTATGGAATATATAAATAATACTTTTGGATAAAGTACAGGAGAGAAAATAGAAGAGAAAACACTGTTGAAGTGCAACCCTGTAATCTGCAGGTGTGTTTGTCTTATTCTGTGATAAATCCTGCATAATTAGTAAGTTATAGCCTTAAACTGCACATCTTCTCAATCAGACGTCGGGGGGACAGAAGAGGAATAAATATAGAAGCAGGAAGGGGGGGTTAATGAGTGTTGAATTAACCTGAAAAAGTCCTGGAAAATAATTCTAAGAAAAGAGTGGGAACCCTGATGAAGTGATGGCAAACTGCGTTACTGTGGAGTGTTATTAATAAACTGTTTTATGAGACCAGGCTGTTCTAACATGATGAGTTTAGTTTGTTCTGAAATAAAACATGAAGTATGAACATAACAGCTGCAGCTTTCTCTAAGTTTGTTTTCTCTTTTTCTCTCATTTTCAGCTTTAACTCAACAAATCTCCAACAAGAATGTGACTGTTGGAGATGATGTCACTTTGCCTTGTGAAGGTTTTAAAGAGTTTCATGATGAATGTAACAGTATTACCTGGCTCTTCACTGCCCCAGGCGCAGCAGCAGCAGTGACACTGTTTGAAGATGGGAAGGTTCACAAAGATGCCCAAACTAAATCAGACAGACTGAGTGTTACAGCGAGCTGCTCTCTGGTTATAAAGAAGGTCACAGGGGAGGATGCTGGTGGTTACACCTGCAGACAGTTCATATCAGGACAACAGGTTACAGGCTCTGCTGTTACACTGTCTGTTTCTAACAGTGAGTATTTACATCATGTTGTTTTCACCCTGAATTCTCTCATTATAACACTCTGAAACATCCCAGTGAAGAAGCTCCATGTAAAGACACTGATGTGGACACATCATGTTGCTCTGTGAGGACACATGGAGGCTGTAAACATATCCTGAGGTGGCTGAAATATGGATTTGAACAATAAAAATAAAAACAATGAAAAAATGAAACAATGAAATATTTGTTTCATCCTATCTCAGTCATTGAGATATAAACAGACATAGATTCAGTGCTTGAATCGTGTGAAAACAACATGAGAAACATTTGAACTGAGCTCATCGGGGAGCGTTGATCCCATCTTCCTGTGAAATGTAAAACTGGAGTGTTTGGAGTTTTAAAGATGTAAGGTGGCATCTCTGTTTGTTATTTATGTGCTGATTTCAGTAAATATGACACATTTCTCTGTGGTTTCCTGTTATGTTTCAGGAGTGAACACAACAACACCAACAACACCAACAGCAACAGCAACAGCAACAGCAACAGCAACAGCAACAGCAACAACAACAGCAACAGCAACAGCAACAGCAACAGCAACAACAACCCCCCTAACAGCAGCTACAGATACAGGTTTGTCATGTGGAAGCAGCAGCTTCCACCAAACAGCAGAATTAATGAGCAGCAGTGACTCAGTGTCAGTGAGCATTTTGCATGTTTACTTCCATGTTTTGGTTTCAGGTTTTCAGTGAAACTACATCTAAACTGACCTCTCTGTTTTGGCATCATCGGTGCAGGAGAAGAAGATATTAGTCATTGCAGTCAGCAGCTGTTATTTGCAGCATGTAATCAGCAGACCAGCAGCCATACGTAACGAGTTAGAATGTTCTCAGATCGCACAGCTGTGCATAAGACCGCCTCTCCACACTTTTAAAGGCTTCACTGAACCAACGCCATGTTTCAGTCACGTTCAGCCTCATGACTCTGAACACAGTGTGCCGGACTGCTTTGCTCTCTTTAAAGGTTGTCGGTGGAGGATCATCTATGTTCCTGTGGGTTTAGCAGCACTCTCAGTCATAGTTGTGTCCGTCAGCGTGTGCACGAGGCCAAAAGGTGACATTTACGCTCAAAACTGGCAGAAACAAGAAGTTCTGAAGACTAAAGCTGAATTTCTCTTCTGTCTTTTCAGGCTACAAAGCACACTGCGGCCAAACTGTGAGTTTCACCACCGAATCATCAAATGTTTGTGGAATTTGAACTCATTGGTAAAATGTTGTGATGTTTTGTGAAAGAATGATGAAGAAACACTCACAATCAGACACAAAAGCTGGAATACGTTCCATTTAGATGGAAAGGGGGATATGAGAGACAAAGAGCTCAGTTCTGATGAGTTTTTGTGTTTTCACAGGGATGCAATGATGATGACGATGATGATGAAGGTGAAGTGGGGAGCTATGAAAATGACCCACGGTCTGTTCAGAACGCAGCAGCTGGATCTTAACTCTCACTTCTCCAACCGGGCCAGACATGTTTTCTTCTTTTAACCTTTTCCTCCTCATTGTTGAATAAGTTTTTACTTTCGTATTAACGGACGGATATTTGATGTGATTCCAGCTTCTTTGTCTCTCTTTTAGCATCAGATAGCTCGCTGTGACTCACTGTGATTGAGTTTTGTTGCTGATGTGTTTGTCGGGGCAACATTTCACAAAGAGGACAGAAAAGCAAACGTGTGTCATCAGGGGGAAAGGCTCACCTGTTATCTGTTTCTTCCACTTTGGTTTGCCTGGTTAGCTTCGCTTTAAACGTTCAAAATGCTTGAATTTGCTTTTCGATGGAAAAAGAGAATGTATGAATTAAGCTGTGAAGAACAGATCCAAACACCGGGCTGGTTCACTGACCCTGATGCTCTTCTGATGATGCACATCAGAGGGAACTTAGAGGTCCGTAAGCTCACTGCTGACTGAACATTTAGTGCGAATGCTCTGTACACCCCTGTATACTTAGCTCTAAACCACTGCTCCTGAGACACTTTTCCTTATTCAGACACAGTAATGAATTGTGAGGTATTTCCTGAAGTAAAACAGAACTTCTGAGTCATTCATCAGTACGATATTTCCCTTTACAGTTCAGTACAAATACGGTAAAAAAAGAGCGATAATGGTGAATCAGTCGTGATTTAATGAGGAACTACTGAGTAACTACTCAGTCTGAGGCTTCATTTTACTTCAGAGTACTTAAGTGTAACTCATGTTGAAGAAATTGGGAGTAAATCAGCCTCAGATTTTATCCAGCTCCACTCGTGAAGAAAGCGGAGTCGAATCGAATTAAAGATGATGATTAATCTTCTGATATTGTGTCTCCAGGTCAGTTCTTAGCTGTGATCATTGTCTACTCACAGTTGTTAGAGAAGCAAAGAGTTTAATTTCAGATCATAATGCGTTTGTTCTTCTGTAATTAGCACATATCTGTGGAGTTTATTCTAAAGTGTTTCTGTGGCAGAGCAGCATCTAAATCCTGTGGAAAACACGTTTTCTTTACAGCACGAGTTAAGATCTTCAGCCAAACCTTTTTAATGTTTGTAAATGATGTCTAATAAATGTGTGCTTCATCTAAGAGTTAAAGTTTGTCTCTATGACCTCTGATCATATTAAAGAGTGAAAATAAAGATCATTTTTAGACTCAGTGTGACTGCAGTCATTTCACTCTAACAGAGAGGCAGCGCCTGCATTAAAGTGACAAATGCAAAGATCTTACGGAGGTGGAGCCGCACGCCCTCCTGATGCTGTTTTACAAAGGTTATTCTCTGGGTTAGGACCCCACATCAGGGCCTCTGTGAGCACAGAAACTTGTTCTAATGTGCAAATGAAGAGAACATCAGCAAATCAATCAAACATCGTCACCAGCTTGAGAACAAACAGGATTTTGAAAATGTGCAAATACAGAAACGGCAATAAGATGAGGAAAACTATCCCATCCCAGTCGGGTCAGGGACTTCTGGAGCATTGTTTCTACATGTCTATTATGGGCAGAGCAGCCGTTCACCTCCATGGTACCCAGGGCCCCCCCCCCAAGCATAATAATAATAATAATAATAGTAATTAATAGTAATAATTCAATTCGGTAATGAAAATATGGTCACACTAGCATAAATCATGACCGTCAATTTTGTTAACAGTGTGCAATTTCTTCATTAAGTTATTTCTTTTTGTTTTGTTTTGTTTTTTTATAAAGAAATGTAGAACTTGTATGATGCATGCAAACGCACCATTACAACGCCATCAGGGTCACAAGAAATGTGTTCACCAAGTAACTGCTAAAGAGAAGAAATAAAGCTGAGAGTACCAGAATACTATTACCCTGCAGTCCTGTTGTATACCAGAACTAAAATCTACATCCATTGTCCAGCAGAAGGACAAAGTGTTCAACACTCAGAGGCATGGTTAAGGTAAGAGAGGATGAAACCCAACTACCACTCCATCTAGGCAATTTCAAGACAGTCACATCCATCTGGAATACTTTTAAATTGTTCATAAACTATTCAGAGTAGGCCTATGTCAGATCTTGTTTGTGGCTCAGTGGAATTTTTTTTATGAAGTTTTTTTTGGTCTTTAGATGCCGCTTTAGTTTTGAGGGCTTTAGTGCCTCATTTCACAGCGATAGCCCACACTCCACACACTGGGCTCTCGGCACTGCCTCGGTACCTCCGTTTACAAAGCCGTATTTCATGTAATCAGGATTGTACCGACGCAAAAATTTAGTCTTTTGTGGGGGGTCGGCACGATGTTCGTCACTTTTCCGTTTTAAAAACTTCTCCATAATTTTAACGTCTCTGACAGCTAGCGTAGAGACGATGGCAGTCTTCTTCTTCAGTTGATAACCTACGCCAGAGATACTCACAGCGCGGCTCCTCAAGCTTTAATTGGCGGCTCACACTCGCATAGTAGCTTATAACAACATGGTAACAAGGACAATAATTTTTTTCAAATAAAGTACAGCGAATACTGCACAGTATTAGGTATTTTTATTAAGTTTGCGTTTTTGTAGTATTAAGTATTTTCATTAAGTATTAATTAAGGCTTAATGGTGTCTCCTAAAGGGGGCTCTGTTAAACCTGGCAACGCAGCCCGCTTAAACCACCTCACACTTGACCGCAGTGCACGCTAGCTCCTTTAGCCAGCGCGAGATGCAGGCACAATGGATCGGTTTCTAATCAAAAAAGGGCAAAAACCAGCACAAAAACCATGCTCACCCTGAATGTCTCACTATGATTACAACAACAAACTACAAATACAACATGAAGAAAGTCGAGGCTCTTCCCTTGATTTTGCTCTGCCAATGTGGCTCTTGTGAAAAAAATAGTGAGTATCACTGACCTTGCGGCCCACAGGTGCAAAACTGAAAGTTTTTTGCGGCCCTCTAGGTGGCGCTGGCGGCCCAAGTTTGGGCCGCGGCCCTATGGTTAAAAATCACTGACACAAATCAACAAGTAAATGAAACGAACAAGCTCAACTCAACAAAAACTACTTCCACTACTTTGTGAAAAGATGACAGAGAAGAACGAAATAGGAACAGGAATCAAAGTTGTCAGGTATTTAAATTTGGATGAGAAAGCTCAAGCTGCCCACACATGCACTGTATGGGCTTAAAGTAAAGTCCCGCACAGCGTTGTGCTATTTGAATGGAGGAGGACTGACAGACACGCCCCCATTCAAACGAACCAACTGGAAAGCAGTTTTGACGATTGTTCTGCCCCTTAACCCCTTCGCCATGATGCAAATATGTCCTATTTTGGAGAGGTTTTTAGACCAGGACTTTAGGATGCAATAGCTTTTGTTTAACATGCTCCACATTCTCCATTGAATGTTTAAATTCAAGTAGATACTTGGGGCAAGACATCCAGCCAACTCCAGCTTTTTATGACCTTCATTAAGTCTACATTTCAGATCATTATATACAACAAAAACATCAGAAAATGTTAAAATCGCCTTTTTTTTCAGTAGCAAGGGGTTAAGGTTACGGAGGGGGGGAAACAGGATAACAAAAATAAATAAAGCTATAAACTTTGCAGATATATGCTTTTTTAAAATCACCACCCAGCCCCCCCGTAGCCACGCCCCTGCCCCCAAGTCAGCCCGAGGCAGAAGTAAAAAAAAATATATATATAAGAGATGAGTACACTGACCGCACTACCAAATACAGAGTTTTTTTTTTTTTTTTAATCTAGTTGCTAAGGCGGGACTGATCTACTGCAGGCAAACTGGTTGTATATGTCATTGTCCAATCAGATTAAGGTCGCGCCTGGTGTTGCCACGCCCATTTGGGGCGATTTCTGTCAGGGTCGAATTTGCACCAGGAAGCTCCCATTGACATGAATGGTACGTCAGTTTTTAAAAAAAATCCTGCTCCCAATGCATTTTCTATGAGGGTTTATGTGCTCGCACAAACGACGCACAACGTGCTTTCGTCATATGTCTGTTGCGCGGGACCATGAACTTTCTACGTTGTTGTTGTAACATTGTGGTTTTCAATAAAGAAAAAAAAAAAAACATTCTACGAAGAAGATGGTGAGATGGCGAGTGCAATAATGTCTCTGAAAGAAGTATCCTTTGGTCGTCGTACTAATGCGGAGAAGGAAGTTTGGAAGAATTTTGCGGGATTTTCGGGCTCGCCTTGCGAGGCAAAGATGAAACCCAGGGCTCCACCAACACCAATATACTTTTCTAAGTCATATTTTCCAAAACTTCAATAAACACTTGACTTGGATTTATATGCTGTCATTTTAATTACATTCTTTAGAATGAAAATTGAATGAATCTTATCATTAAGAGCTTATGTGTTTACTTATTTCATAGAATCCTGGAACAATATGAGGAAAATAAATAAATAATGGTTAAGGTGTAATATTAACTGATTGGCAAATTATGCAAAAAATAACAAAAAATGATTAAAAATGATTACAAAAAATTATGCTACCTAAACAAATATACCTCAGTCCTATGGACTTTTATGGTACTTATGGACATAACGGGGGAAATTGCAGAGGGGTTATTTGGCAGACCAAATAACCCCTCGACTCTGCGTTGTGTTTATTTAAGGAAGACAAGGAGTTTCTGGACGATTGGACATTTTATTTCCTGCGTGGGAACATAACAGGTTTGCATCAGTACAATCGGTTCAGCTTCGCACAGCACACTCTGATGCAGCTTTCACAGACTGGAAATTGCACTACCTAAAAAAAATGTCAGGAGCCGCCACTGCTTTCTACTATGGTTCTCCCTTTTGCACTCAAATTATGTCCCAAATACTTCACTTCCCTTTTACACAGCTGTAGTTTATTTTTACTCACCTTGTGACCTTCTTCAGCTAAATGTTTCAACAGAGCTAGGGTGTCTATTTTGCATGTTTCCTCATCTGGTGAAACCAGTAAAATGGCATCTACTTATATCTATCAGGACTTGGCTGCCTTTTGGAGGAACAAACTTTGCCATTACTTGCACTCATAACTTCCCCTCTGAGTGCATTCAGCAAAGCGTGAGGATCTGGAAACACAGGGAGCTCTTTGTATTCTCAGCATGATTTACAGCTTGTAAATCTTGCACCATCCTCCATCCGATGGATCATTACACAAAACTATAACACCTGCTTTTATTAAATCTTCAATTACTGGTTTTATTCCATCTTGAGCATCCTGTTTTAATGGATTCTGTCTAATATCTGTTTTAGCACTCATCTGAACAGGCAGAGTTTTCTGTTATCTGTCCAACATCAGTAGATCATTTATGAGGGAGTCTGCTCAGGAATGCTTTGTCTGAGTCACTAAAGTAATGTGGATTGTGAGTCCAAATGGACTCCTGGATGGACCTGAACAGTCCAGAACAAAGCTTTTCTAGGGAGTCCTGTCTCAGCTCTGTACCACGAGTTAACTGATGTTTTTTTTTTTTTTTTTTTTTTTTTTAGTCTGTAGCTATTTCTCCCTGTACCCAGATCCTCCCATTTCTGATTTTTTGCTTTGCTTATTGAGACATGCAATGATCTCCACTCTCTTTTTAATTTATTTATTTTGTCTGGAGTTACTCTTTTTAATTGTTTTTCCTAATGTTCATCATTTTTATACCAAAAAGTAACATGCAAGGCTTCTACTAACATATAATCTTGTAATCTGGAAACTGCATTCTTCCCTTCAGTTAATAGGGCTGTGGCTGTTATTTTATTAGCTGGATCTTTGTCCAGCAGATCTAATGTGTAATAATAAATGTAATCCTGCTTCTTTAAGAACAAAGAAATCTCCTGCCTTGATTTCCTTTGTCCTTTTCACAACAATCTGTCCATCATAATCTCTATCATCTATCAGCTGAATTTCTGGTTTTATGTCTCCATTCAGAAACAAATCTTGGTAATTCAACTGAAAATCAGGGCCATCTAGTAATCTATTTCAGCTCTTTCTTTGGACAGTCTCTGGCTAAATGCCCTCCTTTTCCACATCTCCAACAACCAGTGAAGGAATTCCTATAGAACCCCTGTCTTGCCCCCCTGCCCCTGTGACCCCCTCCTTTTCCTCTGCGACCTCTTCTGCCTCTATTATGTCCCTGCTCCAAAATGCAAGTTCTACACACCAGCACTATCGGCTCATGAGGCTGCCCATCTGCAGCCCCATGAGGGTTAGGGACATCAATCATAGGACGTAATGATCAAAATGTCCAGATGATGACACCAGTTTTTGACTGCCATCTATGTCAGTTCTGTTCATCACATAATTACAAAAATCACACAGAATGTGCATTAGAATGTATAGATTCAGAATCCATAAAAAAAAAACGTAAAAACGTATTTTTACCATTTGGGAGCCAACGCATGGGCAGTAAAAACGTAGTTTTATGTGACTTGGGAGTCAATGTGTTAATCAATACAAAAACAGAGTATATATGGGATAACTAACATAACATGTATTTACAACTCAACACTCAGTTTTTTCGGTTTCTGCATTTGCTTATTTACTGCAGCTACGAGCACCGTTGCACTCTCCTGATCCTTCTGCCCACTGAATGTTTTTGCATGCAGCTTAGACAGTTCACTCGCGTTGCCAGTCCTAATAGCCTCATCCAACTTGAGTTCAGGCTCACGTAGTAACCTCTCTCTTATGGAGAGAGATTAGTCTCAAAACTACTGACAAATGACAATCCACCAGTTCCACATACATCACAAATACGTTTCATTATTTACAAATAAATATATTTAATTTTGTGTCTCACAGTCTGCGTTTTATACAAATACTGTTAAATTCATTAATACTCATTTTGGTTTTTATATATACGTCATGATTTGGATGTGAAAGTGAACGCATTTGTTTCAAATTTTGTTGCATATATTTGTAAAATCAAAGTTACAACATTAGAATGTATTTATAAATTGGTGCATCTGCATTTGTGGATTAAGTCACAAGCCTGTTTTCTGTGCCGTATTTCTGTTCATTTTCTCTCGTTTTTTTTTGGATTTTGAGACTTTCCTTTCGCCTTTCTGCACCTGATCCACACACAAATGCAGCAGCCCATTCACAAATGTGCAAAGCAAGCGAACGAGCTGCCGCTAGGGGCCGCTGTTGCTAAGTTTCACTGTGGTTGTGGATGGCGGTGCTCCTAGCTTCCAGATAACAGCCCTGCTGCCAGCAACAACCAGGCATCGCTCCAGGAGAGCGGCATGGTGGGTCAACCGGCGTCATCTTCTAATGAAAATTCTGTGTAAACAAGGTTTTAATGAATCTACAGCCTCTTTAGAATAATTCCATCCAGATTTGAGCAGTGTAACTACTGTAGTTTCCATACATGACCTTGTTTTGGTCGATCAAAATGCAAAAAATGCAGTGAAATGGCCCTTTATGCCCACCCCGCGAATCGGAGGCTGGTGAATCGGATGCCAACTTCAGCGTCGTAGTCTTCACTGTGATGACTAGCTAGCTAAACGATGGGGTTAGCTAACAATTAGACTCACTGAAATATTATACAATTTTCACGGTCAAATCTGTGGTTTATGGCACAACTTTAATGACCACAGATTCTTATATTTTTACTCACTGTAGACGAATTTCCATTAGAAGATGACGCCGGTTGACCCACCATGCCGCTCTCCTGGAGCGATGCCTGGTTGTTGCTGGCAGCAGGGCTGTTATCTGGAAGCTAGGAGCACCGCCATCCACAACCACAGTGAAACTTAGCAACAGCGGCCCCTAGCGGCAGCTCGTTCGCTTGCTTGGCACATTTGTGAATGGGCTGCTGCATTTGTGTGTGGATCAGGTGCAGAAAGGCGAAAGGAAAGTCTCAAAATCCAAAAAAAAACAAGAGAAAATGAACAGAAATACAGCACAGAAAACAGGCTTGTGACTTAATCCACAAATGCAGATGCACCAATTTATAAATACATTCTAATGTTGTAACTTTGATTTTACAAATATATGCAACAAAATTTGAAACAAATGCGTTCACTTTCACATCCAAATCATGATGTATATATAAAAACCAAAATGAGTATTAATGAATTTAACAGTATTTGTATAAAACGCAGACTGTGAGACACAAAATTAAATATATTTATTTGTAAATAATGAAACGTATTTGTGATGTATGTGGAACTGGTGGATTGTCATTTACACATTTGTCAGTAGTTTTGAGACTAATCTCTCTCCATACTCTCTGACCCTTTTGTCGTGCACTCCGAACACTATTTGGTCACGAATCAGGGAGTCTTTCAGTTCTCCGAAATTACATGTTCTTGCTTTCAATTTCAAGTCCGTCACAAAAGCATCAAAACTTTCCGTTTGCAATTGCATGCGAGATCGAAACACATACCGTTCGAAGGTCTCGTTCTTCTTTGGTGAACAGTGTGCATCAAACTTTTCCACGACTTTGTCGAACTCTCCTTGGTGATCCCTTTCAGCAAATACGAACGTATTAAATACCTCCTCAGCCTGAGGTCCCGCGACGGTGAGAAGCAGTGCTATTTTCCGCGCGTCTGGCTTTGAGTCCAGTCCCAGTGCTTGCAGGTACAAGTTGAATCGTTGCTTGAACGTTCGCCATTCACAATCCACATTTCCAGTCCAATTCAGAGGTTCAGGCGGCTTTACACTTTCCATGACATCTGTTGGACCACTCCTGGTACCATGTAATGTTTCTACTATTATTGAAGAAACTTGGGTTCGTTATTAAACTTATTTATTAACTAGCGAGTCAGGAGGATACATTTACAACGTGATATGTCTATTATTCTTCTACTGATGACTTCCCCCACCCAGACACACATCCGGGGTTATATCATATCGGCAGCCATCAGGTGGTAGGGGGTAGAACTGCAACTCATTAACATTAACGACATAATTTTCCTCCGTTTTCTCATGATAACGACATCATTTTCCTCCATTTTCTCGTGATAACGAGATAATAAAATAACGAGTTAATTTACCGATGGTTTTCGAGGCCACTTTTCCTCGAGATAAATAACTCGTTATCTCGAGAAAACAAAATGCTTGTCACACCAGCGGGATTTGCTTTGTGCATTTTCACAAACAGAATTGTTACACAAACGCTCCACATAGACTACTTTATTCAGTTTTCAATGAAAGGGGGGTAAAAATGGGTAAAAACCTTTGCCAGAAATACATAAACACATATAAACAGGGGTGGACTGGGGAGAAAAAGCGGCCTCGAGAACCATCTGTAAATTAACTCGTTATCTCGAGAAAACCATCAGAAAAAAGTTTATACTTACCATGTCCGCTCTGGGCTTCCGTACCTTACTCAGCTCTATGATTCTGGAAATGGATCACAGTCTTTATGGACTGATCCGACTGTTACTGTTCGATATTAGTTCAAAGGTTTTGGTTATTTTGTTCTGTTTTGGAGCAATTTTTCATCTGGTTCTAGATTTTTCTGAGTTTTGCTGTCCGTCTTACTGCTTTAAGTGGTTCGTTCTTGTGTCCCCTTTCAGTTTGTATGAATTTTATTCCTTTGTTTAGTTTGTCTTTCTTGACTCTCGTCCATGTTACCTTCATCTCGTCTCTTCATCACTTGTTGCTTGCTACTTATCTCTCACCGGCATCTTCTCCACTAAACACCCTCCCATTATTCTTACTTGTTGGTTTTTTATCTTTCATTGCCAGATCCTTGTTGCTGCTTACTTCACACCAATCCAGTCTCAGAGTCTGATTGTGTTCTGCTCTGGCATCGGGTTTAGTTTTGATTTGGTGAATAAAAGTTTTTTTCATGTCGTCGCCTGCCCGCTTGCTGCCTGTTTTTTCACCTGATGATGAAAAACAGCGAGAAAAAGCAAATTCAATATAAACACAAGAAACTTGTGCTAAAGAAAATAAAAATAAAATAAAATAAAATAAAATAAAGGACCAGACTCAGTGAATAATTCCCTACACTCCGTATTATATAGATCAGTGAGCAGTGCTGACCAACATATCATTGGGGTCATCAGGTGGGAACCTCCTTTCATCAGTGTTTCGTCTAGTTGGGCCCACGACACCTCCAGGAGGCTAGACAATGACCACTGGCGTCCCAGAGTCACCCCCCTAATGCCAGCCAACACTGCCCCTCACACCACAACAACCACAATCTACCTCAGCCTCTCACCAACTGCACACCAGTTACAGCGGGGTGGGGATGTAAACCCTGGTTCGGGTAGGGGTAATGAAAATATAGAGGGTGCCAGAGGTGGAGGAAGGACAAGACACACTAGCAGATTCAGTAGACAAACTCACCTAAACAATCCTATAATCACTAACAATGCCAGCAAAAACAAATCCATACAACTCACTCCAAACCAACTCACCCAAAATGGCCGCCTGGTTTCAAAAGGATCACATGTGCCAAACCCTCCACTTAAATAGCTTGAACTTCTTCTTTGCTTTTTCAAAAGTCTGTTTACCCTAAGTGCCCCCCCTGCTGGGCCCCCAGCTGCTATTGCATCTTCTATTCCAAATTCCAAAATACTGCTTTATCTGAAACCTCCTGCACTATTTTCCTCACACTCTGTCCACTTACACCCAGCTCCCTCAACAATGAGACAACAGACTTTGCAACAAATCCTCTACATCCTACTTCCACTGGACAGATTCTAACCTTCCATCCTCGCTGCTCTGCTTCTGCCCCCAACTCCACATATCTAAGCTTTTTCCTTTCATATGCTTCTGCTACTAATTCCTCCCAAGGAACAGTCAGCTCTATGAAATAGACTCTCATTCTACTCCTAGACCACAAGACTATATCAGGCCTTAGGTTTGTAGAGGCTATCTCTTGGGGAACAACAAGCTTATTTCCTAAATCTACCTGCATCTCCCAATCACAAGCATCCTCCAAGCTGCCGTGCCTCCTTATCGTCTTTTTAACTTTCTCCCCCTCTTGAACAAACTGAATTGCAACTCTCTTCACCTTGGACCCTCCTAAGTTTACCTGCCTTCGTTTATCTTCAATACCTGCAGCTAAGCTTCTCAATACTTGGTCATGTCGCCATGTATACCGGCCTTGTGACAGTCTAACCTTACAACCTGACAAAATATGCCTTAGAGTTGCAGTACCTGAACATAATGAACATAACGGGTCTCCATTTACCCAGAGTTTTAGGTTCTGGGGAGTTGGCAATACATCATATGTTGCCCCTATCAAAAATCTAATACTCCTTTCCTCCATACTCCACAGTTCTTTCCAACTAAGCTTTTTCTTTTCTACACCTTCCCAATTCACCCACCGTCCCTGCTTAGCCTGAGCCACTGCCTTTGCACCCCTTAACATTTCCTCCTGTCTACGAACCTGCTCAACAACTAGCTTTCTCTTCTCCTTGGGACCTGCTCTACTCCCTAACTGGTTTGCCTGGGCCAAGCCCCAAGCCTCCCCGGCCTATTTGCACATTACCCACAATCTCTGTATGTCTAAGAGTTCCTTCTGCCTCCTGAGCTGCCAATCTTGGTTTCCACTTCCTCCCCTTGGTTGGGTTTGGAACCACCTTACTGACTACCACATCTTTACTCCCAGCTAACAGGAGCTCTGTCCTAACTTTAGTACATTTAAACTCCTCTACTAGACTAGATACTGGGAGCTGGAGTATGCCTTTCCCATACAGTGCCACAGTACTTAAGCATCTAGGAACACCTAGCCACTTCCTAATATAAAAGCTAACTAATCTTTCCATTTTTTCTACAACAGATAATGGAATCTCATACACAGACAGTGGCCACATCAACCTAGGAAACAATCCAAACTGCAGACACCACAGCTTCAACTTTCCTGGAAGTTCTGATTTATCTATTCTATCCAGTCCCTCAGCAACATCTTCCCGAAACTGCACTGACAATAATAATAATAATCACAATAATAAAGGCCCGACAGAAGCTGCTTGAGCATTTTTCTGCTGCTAAAATGAGTTAACTTCTTTTGTTTCCAAAGGTCATTGTCCACAGACACAGAGAAAAATCCCCCCAGATATAACTGGATAGACTACAACCAATCAGAGCAAAGAAACGTGCAAAATAAATAGCTCAAAACTGCTCTTCCTGAGCGTTGTGGCTGAAAATAACTCTTCTTTACAGCCCCATCATATCAAAGCAGCCCAACACTGAGCAGACCAAGTGGAAATCTGGTTTGAAATAAAGAAAAAAAAGGGTCTGGGAATATTAGATTCGTCTTCATTCAAGATTAAATCCACTGACCTGCATCATCTGCAGTGACTTACAGAATTTGTAATTATTGTAAGTCGCTTTGGTTGAAAGCGTCTGCAAAATGACCGTAATGTAATGTAATGTAATGTTACTGACAAAAAGCTGAAAAATGCATCAATAGCCACATTCGGACAGAGAAGTTCTAAGAACGGTCCTTCTTGAATTCCGTTCTGATAACTGCCCTTCTCCAGGGGAACTTTTTTCAGTCTGCATTCCCACATGAGTCGGGACCTTGATGGAGACTGATGGAGACTGATGCGACGCAACCGTCTGCGACAACGACGTGTTACTTTAGCGCCACATTCAACAACAAAACAAAACAAAACAAAACCCGGTAAAAGTAAGGAGAGAAGAAAAAAACACCACAAAGAAGCCAACATGGAGAGCGGGGAGGCCACCGTGTTCATGGTCTGCATGATGGTGATATTAATCATGGACGATCACATCGGGCGTCTAACATGGAGGCTGGAAGAGCTCACAGAGAGAGTCAGGAGACGAAGGATGGAGCGCAAGCCATACTTCTTGGTTTCATGAAGGAAGGAGAGCAGAGCGCCGCAGACTAAGGAGACCACGTGTCGGTTTAACTTATTAAAGGGATAGTTCGCCTCTTTTGACATGAAGCTGTATGACATCCCATGTTAGCAACATCATTTATGAACATCTTCTTACCCCCTGCTGCGTCCTGAGAACAGAGTTCCAGCCTCGTTTTGGCGTTGACGAAAGTAGTCCGGCTAGTTGGCTGGGGCTTAAAAAATAAAGCGTCTTGCTTCTCAAAACAATATGCGTTGTCAAAAGAGGCGAACTATCCCTTTAATTACGCGCCGATTGAGTCCGTGTCGTATGAGGAAACATTGCAGCCGTGACAACATGACGGGGGGCGGAGCTACCAACCACCAAACACCTCCGTCAGATGTGTTCCTATGGAAACCAGAACAGACCCAGCTGAGGAGAAGGAGCGGAAATGGTTCCAGGAACTGAGGGCCGTGGTCCCGAGTTCCTGTATGTGCGAATGAGGGAAAAAACGGCCCCGTTCCTGAAAAGGTTCTAGGAACTGCCGAAGGTTCCTACAGTGGGAATGAGCCTATTGTCTCATTCTTTGTTACAAGAGGATGCTCTGCAGATGTGCGGGGGAGAGCGTCCTCTGCTCCTGCATCACCGTGTGGCACGGGTGGCGCAAAGGACTCTGGGTAATAGGCCTCTCCACCGCCACGGACATTCACACCTCCAGATGCAGGAGGCCGTCCTTCAACATTTTCGGTCGATTCCGCTGCTTTGATGGGAAAACGAGGCGTTGTCTGTAGGATGTGCGCACACAGACACTTCACCACATATTCTGTTTCATTTTCTGTAGAAGGAAGTGAATGATGCTGTTTCACATATAGCTCAGATACTTCGCCGTAAAGAGGAAGTTTAACCACTTAGATATTTTTGCGCTTGAGGTAACAAGTGTTCAAACAGTCCAGGCAGAGAATGTCTTCACTGGTAATAATCTTCATTTGTATTCTTCATGCTGAAGGTAATTACTCTACTTTTCTTTCCTCATTTAGATGTTAAATGGTTTTGTTAAATGAAAACACTTCATCAGGATTGGTGCTTGAGGATTTTGGGGTTCTCATGCTTAACTATTTGAATTCTGCTTGTTGAAATAGAGCTCATCATTAGCAACAGGAGAAACTCGCTGCTCTGAGCTGGAAAACTACAACCCTCTCCACTCTGTTATACTGAATATCGACGACCTCACAGCTTACATTTGCTTCAAACTACAAAATGTGGCTGTTTTCTCATGCTGTGAATCCTTTTTTTTTTTTTTGTTACATAAAGAGTATAAAGAGTTAAATCTTTAACAGGAACCTACAGGTTTTTGCCGAACTCAAATATTTGATAATGGGAATAATAACACTCTAAGCCACAGGTGTGATATTTGCACAACAGTAAATCCAGTGAAAACTATCACTAAAATCCTCACGGACACAGTTTTATCATGCCAAAATAAGCCATTTACTACGTCATTTCCTGATGATGAAGAAAAATGGACACCATGTTGCCTTGCCCGGACGCGGGTCACCGGGGGCCTCCCCCTGGAGCCAGGCCCAGGGGTGGGGCCCGCCGCGAGCGCCTGGTGGCCTGGTCTGTGCCCGTGGGGCTCGGTCGGGCACAGCCCGAAGAAATTACACGGGTCCCCCTTCTGACGGGCTCACCACCCGTGGGAGGGGCCATGGGGGTCGGGTGCAGTGTGAGCTGGGCGGCAGCCGAAGGCAAGGACCTTGGCGGTCTGATCCTCAGCTACTGAAGCTGGCTCTTGGGACGTGGAACGTCACCTCTCTGCTGGGGAAGGGGCCTGAGCTGGTGCGCGAGGCTGAGCGGTTCCGGCTAGATATAGTCGGACTCACCTCGACGCATGGCTTGGGCTCCGGAACCAGCCTCCTCGAGAGGGGTTGGACTCTCTTCCACTCTGGAGTTGCCCGCGGTGAGAGGCGTAGAGCAGGTGTGGGCATACTTATTGATCCCCGGCTGTGCGCCTGTACATTGGGGTTTACCCTGGTGGACGAGAGGGTAGCCTCCCTCCGCCTTAGGGTGGGGGGACGGGTCCTGACTGTTGTTTGTGCTAATGCACCAAACGGCAGTTCAGAGTACCCACCCTTTTTGGAGTCCCTGGAGGAGGCACTGGAGAGTGCTCCTCCGGGAGACTCCCTCGTCCTGCTGCTCACGTGGGCAATGACAGTGAGACCTGGAGTGGCGTGATTGGGAGGAACAGCCCCCCCCCGATCTGAATCAGAGTGGTGTTTTGTTGTTGGACTTCTGTGCTCGTCACGGACTGTCCATAACGAACACCATGTTCAGGCATAAGGGTGTTCATATGATCACTTGGCACCAGGACACCCTAGACCGCAGTTTGATGATCGACTTTGTGGTCGTATCGTCGGACTTGCGGCCGTATGTCCTGGACACTCGGGTGAAGAGAGGGGCGGAGCTGTCAACTGATCACCACCTGGTGGTGAGTTGGCTCCGCTGGTGGGGGAGGAAGCCGGTCAGACCTGGCAGGCCCAAACGTATTGTGAGGGTCTGTTGGGAACGGCTGGCGGCATACCATGTAAGGAGGAGTTTCAACTCCCACCTCCTGCAGAGCTTCAACCATGTCCCGGGAGAGGTGGGGCACATTGAGCCCGAATGGGCCATGTTCCGTGCCTCCATTGTTGAGGCGGCCGACCGGAGCTGTGGCCGTAAGGTGGTCGGTGCCTGTCGTGGCGGCAATCCCTGAACCCGCTGGTGGACCCCAGTGGTGGGGGAAGCCGTCAAGCTGAAGAAGGAGTCCTATCGGGCCTTTTTGGCCAGTGGGACTCTGGAAGCAGCTGATGGGTACCGACAGGCCAAGCGGAACGCAGCCTCGGCGGTTGCTGAGGCAAAAACTCAGGCTTGGGAGGAGTTCGGGGAGGCCATGGAGAACGATTTCCGGACGGCCTCGAGGAGATTCTGGTCCACCATCCGGCGGCTCAGGGGGGGAAAGCGGTACACCGTCAACACCGTGTATGGTGAGGGCGGGGCTCTGCTGACTTCAACTAGGGACGTCGTGAGTCGGTGGGGGGAATACTTCGAGGGCCTCCTCAATCCTACCGACATGCCTTCCGATGAGGAAGCACAGTTGGGGAGCTCGGACGTGGGGCCTCCCATATTTGGGGCTAGTCGAATCTTGGATTTAGGAGGTGCAGTGTGGTTTTCGTCCTGGCCGTGGAACAGTGGACCAGCTCTACACCCTCGGCAGGATCCTGGAGGGTGCATGGGAGTTTGCCCAACCGGTCTACATGTGTTTTGTGGACTTGGAGAAGGAGTTCGACCGTGTCCCTCGGGGACTCTTGTGGGGGGTGCTCCGGGAGTATGGAGTGCCGGACTCCTTGATATGGGCTGTTCGGTCTCTGTATGACCGGTGTCAGAGTTTGGTCCGCATTGCCGGCAGTAAGTCGGACATGTTTCCTGTGAGGGTTGGACTCCGTCAGGGCTGCCCTTTGTCACCGATTCTGTTCATAATTTTTATGGACAGAATTTCTAGGCGCAGCCAGGGCGTTGAGGGGGTCCGGTTTGGCGACCTCAGAATCGGGTCTCTGCTTTTTGCGGACGATGTGGTTCTGTTGGTGTCGTCAGGCCGTGACCTTCAGCTCTCACTGGAGCGGTTCGCAGCCGAGTGTGAAGCGGCTGGGATGAGAATCAGCACCTCCAAATCTGAGACCATGGTCTTCGGCCGGAAAAGGGTGGAATGCCCTCTCCGGGTCGGGAATGAGATCCTTCCCCAAGTGGAGGAGTTCAAGTATCTCGGGGTCTTGTTCACGAGTGAGGGACGAATGGAGCAGGAGATTGACAGACGGATCGGTGCGGCGTCTGCAGTGATGCAGGCTCTGCACCGGCCCGTCGTGGTGAAGAAGGAGCTGAGCCAGAGGGCGAAGCTCTCGATTTACCGGTCAATCTATGTTCCTACCCTCATCTATGGTCACGAGCTGTGGGTAGTGAACGAAAGAACGAGATCGCGAATACAAGCGGCTGAAATGAGTTTCCTCCGCAGGGTTTCTGGGCTCTCCCTTAGAGATAGGGTAAGAAGCTCCCATGGCGCCAGTGTGTGAGGCGCTCCGTCAGCCTTTCCGACTTTTGTGTGTTTTTATACTGTTTGTACTATGTGTTGCACATCATGTTGACTGCCTGACGGTGTATAGTCGCCAAACGTTGCTTGAAGTGAGAATTTCCGCCAAAGATCGGAGCAATTCAGATAGCGATGGCCATCAAAATCTGCCTCCTTTCCTTTCGGATATCCCGGCGTACCTGTGCCGCACGTCAGCGCCACTCCCTCGGCGAAAACGTCACCGGGGTAAGCGTGGCGGCCGTCTGGTGAAGCTGGAGGCTGCGTTGGAGCATCCTGATCCTGATCGGGGTGGACGTCGAGCGGTGCCTCGCCTTTGTGTTTCCCAATGTTGGCTGGATCCTGTCGCCGTTTGCCTGGTGCCGGTGGCCGGGTTGGATGATTTGTTCCTGCCTCGCGGTCCCTGATCGTCGGTGACTTTAATATTCATGTGTGTTGTCCAGAAAAACCCCTGGCGAGGGATTTCCTAAATATTATCGACTCATTTAATCTTGCTCAGTCTGTAGTGGGCCCGACACATGTAAAGGGTCACACACTTGATCTTGTTCTATCTTATGGTTTCCCTGTTTGTAACATGGAGGTCCGGGAAGCATTTTTCTTTGATCATATGCCCGTACTTTTTGAAGCTGCTGTGTGTATTAACTCAGTTAAACCTCCCGCGGCTGCTCGCAGATGCCGGGTTATTAACCCCTCCACTGCCGCTCGCTGTGTCACTCCGGAGCCTGTGTGCGATGACATAGAGGATCTTATCTCGAAATTTTTTAACACCTGTCAAATTGCCATCGACTCTGCTGCTCCATTAAAAAGCAGGCAGCATAAAGTTAAACCAGAGCCCTGGTTGAATGAAACAACTCGCACTGCGAGACAGGTGTGTCGCAGAGCTGAGCGAAAGTGGAATAAGGATAAACTGGAAGTGTCTCTGCAAATATTGGGTGACTGTTGGCGTCGATATCAGTCCTCTGTGAAAGAGGCCAAAAGAAAATACTTCTCTGCTCTTATTGCTTCAAATTCCCACAAACCTCGTGTGTTGTTTAAAGTGTTAAACTCTGCTCTGAATGCACCACAGACTGTGGGAATTGAGCCCTGCCCTTCTGTGTGTGAAAACTTCTTGCATTTCTTCACTGCTAAGGTCACTTCCACCAGAGCACTTATTTCACCTCCTGCTTATGACCCGTCAGTGTCTGTTCCCTGTACTGCTGTGTTTGACTCCTTTGAGCCTGTATCCCTGGTTCTTGTGCAGGAGACTGTGGAGGACTTAAAACCATCAGGCTCTCCCAATGATCCTGTCCCCCCTCGACTTTTTAGGGAGGTTTTCACCACTGTTGGGCCTTATCTACACAGCATCATCAATAGCAGCCTGTCCTCGGGAGTGGTTCCTGTACTTTTTAAACATGCAGTGGTACAGCCACTGATTAAAAAACCTGGTCTGGATCCTGCTGTCATGGCCAATTTTAGGCCTATTTCCAAATTGTCCTTCCTTTCTAAAGTTTTAGAAAAGATTGTTTACTGTCAGCTCATGGACTTTCTAAATGAACACAATGTGCTTGAAATTTTCCAATCTGGTTTTAAAACATTGCACAGCACTGAATCAGCGCTTTTAAGAGTTTTTAACGATATCTTTTTAGCCACTGACTCTGGTCACTGTGTTATTCTTGTACTGCTGGATTTAACTGCAGCATTTGACACAGTAGATCACGACATTCTGATCTCTCGCCTGGAGCACTGGGTGGGCATCAGGGGCCCGGCGCTGGCATGGCTCAGGTTTTACCTGTCTCAGCGGACGTTCTGTGTCAGCCTTGGTGACTCTGTGTCCTCTACTGCTCCTCTCTCTTACGGGGTCCCTCAGGGTTCAGTGCTCGGCCCTCTTTTGTTTTCATTATATCTTCTCCCGCTGGGTTCCATTCTCAGGAAACATGGTATTTCATTCCACTGTTACGCTGATGACACTCAGATTTATGTCCCCCTTAAAAAAGCTGACTCCTTCTCCCTTAAGCCACTGGTAAATTGTTTAGATGAAGTCAAGGCTTGGATGGCTCTAAACTTTTTAAATTTTAATTAGAAGAAGACCGAAGTGATGGTCTTTGGTGGCACCTCCGAGTCCCCCTCAATCGATCTCGGTTCCTTGGCGCAGTACGCCAAACCTGTTAGTGATCTGGGGGTAAAAGTGGACGCGTACCTCAAGTTTGACAGCCAGATTAAAGGTGTGGTTAAAACGAGCTTCTTCCAGTTGAGACAGTTGGCAAAAATAAAACCCTTTCTTCCAAGACAGCACTTAGAAACAGTAATCCACGCCTTTGTAACGACTAGGCTTGATTACTGCAATACACTTTTTATGGGGGTTAGTGGGTCCTCCTTCGCACGCCTTCAACTGGTACAAAACGCAGCTGCACGACTTTTAACTGGCACTAGGAAATTTGAGCACAGTACGCCGATTTTAGCATCTCTCCATTGGCTTCCCGTCCATTTTAGAATTAATTTTAAAATTCTTTTATTTGCTTTTAAAGCCATGAATGGCCTTGCACCAGTGTACCTCTCTGAGCTTCTGCAGCCCTACGCACCCAGTCGATCCCTCAGGTCAAGCTGATCAGCTTCTCCTGAGGGTTCCTAAAACAAGGCGGAAGTTCAGGGGGGACCGAGCATTTTCTGTTGCTGCCCCTAGGCTCTGGAATGAGCTGCAGCTGCACATTAGGCAGGCCCCTTCCTTGTCCTGTTTTAAAAGTCGTCTTAAAACACACCTCTTTTCTTTGGCTTTTACCACTGTCTAGGTTGTTTATTTTATGTGCACAGTTTTGTTTTATGATGTTTTCATTGTGTTTATTTTAATGTACAGCACTTTGGTAACCTTTGCGTTTATTTAAAATGTGCTTTATAGATAAAATTGATTGATTGATTGATTGAAGCTCGGTCATCCGGGAGGGGCTCGGAGTAGAACCGCTGCTCCTCCGCATCGAGAGGAGTCAGATGAGGTGGCTCGGGCATCTGGTTAGGATTCCTCCTGGACGCCTCCCCGGTGAGGGGTTCCGGGCCCGTCCCACTGGGAGGAGGCCCCGGGGAAGACCCAGGACACGTTGGAGAGACTATGTCTCTCAGCTGGCCTGGGAACGCCTCGGGGTCCCCCCAAGAAGAGCTGGAGGAAGTGGCCGGGGACAGGGACGTCTGGGTTTCTCTGCTTAGGCTGCTGCCCCGCGACCCGATCCCCGGACCAGCGGAAGATAATGGATGGATGGATGGATGGATGGATGGATGGATGGATGGATGGATGGATGGATTTCCTGGTTGTGTTCGGGCAACGAAACTACTTGGTTCCAGCCATAAATGATGCGTCACCATCTTGTTAATGGATGCCATATTGACGAGGGTTAATGAAGAAGAGTTATTCGAGTTATTGTTGAACGATGTGTGTGATGTTTCATCATTTTGACCGTTTTTTCCTTTGAGTCTTCTTGTGTTTTATAGTAAACTCATCTCTGTCTGTGTTTCCTGTGTTTGGGTTTTCCAGTCTTGATACTCTTGGCACAAGAACAGAGAAGATTTAGTAGAAAATAAAGAATTTTGCGAACCGAATTTTAGGGAACCGACTATTTTACTGTAGTTAATCAGATAAAGCGGAAATAAGTGATTAAAAAACTCCGGTTCTGTGGTCTCTGACTGTTAATTTAAATCTATATTCATGGTTTTGTTTGTGGTTGATGTGCAGAGTGAAACTTTCCTCAGAATGTGTCCTTTTCTCCGCTGCAGGCATCAGTGGAAGAAGAGACTTTCTCTACAAAAGATCTGGAGATGAGGTCGTTCTGCCTTGTAACAGTGATGCATCAAGTTTCACATGTCAGATTGTTGACTGGCTTTACAACAGAGATGTACGTAGTAATACTAAAATAAAGGTTCTTCAGGGAAAAGTTGTTACAGACTCAGCTGCAGCTGACAGGCTGAGTGTGAACACTGACTGCTCTCTGGTCATCAACAACTTCACTGATGAGGATGTCGGTCTGTACATCTGTCGACTTGTGCAGAACGATAAATATGATGGAATTGTGTATCTAAGTACTTTGACAAGTGAGTATTTTTTACTTTCTATAGTCAAGCTCAATCCTCAAGTTCAAACTGAACATTTGATTTGCAAGTTCTCAATAAGATAAGCTTTTATCGTTATTAATCTGGCAAACTTTCAGATTTCCTGATCTCAGTTTTCTTCACCTTCATTATTACTGTCAACGTAAAACTGTAACGTTTCCACAGAAAGTTAAACTAAGATAATATCTAAACACGAGTTCTCATGTCAAATCTCCTTATTTTAAAGTGTAATATTCCACAGTTTTTAGGCTGAAACAACATGAATCACTTGTTTTCTCTTAGTCTCTCCATCTCCACCAGATGCTGATATGAAGAAGGATGGAGAAGTCACATTAACGTGCTCTCTGTTGAGATACAGTGACTTTGTTCCTTGTAAGCAGAACAGCGTTCGCTGGGTGAATGAAAACGGAACTGAGCTGCTTGGTAAAGGTGTCGGCTACGAGTTCAGAGGACAGAAAAACTGTGTTTCCAATCTGACTGTGAACCATCAGAGTGACAACAGAAGATGCACCTGCCAGTTTTGGGAGGGAAACAGTCTGAAGATAGATGCTCACTACCCACCTGTCTTCCCAGGTAGGAAATAGAAATCTAATTTCTGTTAGAAACCAGCTTAATACAAGCCGTCCCACTGCTATAAATAAGGATTTGTTTTCTTCTTGCACTTTCTGAGGTGGAGTTTCAGAACTTTGACCTAAAAGTTAGAAAGATAAAATCTTCTGAACCGTATCATCCACAGATGACTCAGCAGGTTCCACAGACCGGTCTTCTCTGAGGTACATCATGTTGACTCTGCGCATCACAGCACTGATCCTGATGATTGGAATCACTGTTGTCCTCATCAGAAGCAGAGGTGAAGCTGTTCAGATCCTAATCAAACCAGAGATCATACATCATACATTTCAAATGTATTCATTTTAGTCTCTCTCTGCTTCCAGGAGGAAAAAAGCATCTTAAAGACACAGATGTGAGTAAAAAAGAACTTTAAAATGGCCCTTTTCTACATAAACTCTCAATGATTTTGGTGTTGATGCCGTATTTATTCACATTTTCAGTCGTCAGTTTGCTTCATCCAGAATCTTTATTTGATCATAGTGGAGTTTTTTAAACCTCTTCATCCCAGTCTGTCTCCTGGAAATATGTTTGTCTACAACTGATCTCCAACTTCTGGTATAAATGATGGAATCACCACTCCTGAAGGATGTTTGTTCATCTGTTTTACTTTGTAGAAAGAAAACTAGTCACAGTATTTTGCAAAGCTGGTCTTTATAAGAAAGTTGGAACCTGAGGGATGAGGAATATGGTTTTTCACTGGTTTTTGTGTTTTGATTTCTAGTCTTTTCTGTGGTCCAGTTATTTTTCAGGTCTTTGATTCACTCTGTTTTCTGTTCTTAGTTGGTATTCAGTTGGACCGTTTCTGTCCTTTTGGTTCCTGGGGCCTCATGTACAAAGCACGCCCAAAAAAGTACGCTCTTTTTCACGGCAAAGTTCAGATGTTTAAGAGTGAAATGACCGTGGAAATGTGCGGTGCCTCACGCCAACCTCATGGCTGCTGGCGTACGCACTTTTCTTCAGCTGTTGGGTTTTTGGCGACACTTAGAGGTGATGTTGGGAAACTGTCATAATAAATAAATGTGAACACAATTTGTCCTCAGACTGAGTGATGTGCACATCTGAGACACATGAACAATCAACACACCTATGTGTCTGCAATTACATTAATGGATAAAAACAATTAAAAACAATGGCAGCTTTAGCGGCATTAGAAGACTTTGCTAATGATGCAATTTTAAGAGAGCGCGTGTTCAGAGACAGAGAGGATTTGCGGGCACATGATGACATCTGGATCATCTGATCAGCGCAGAGCCATGCGCTGCCTGTTCCCACAGGTGATGACCACACTGGGGTCGATAGCAACCGGGGCATTCCAGAGGGAGCTGGCCACCGGAATGGGACTGTGCCAGTCGACCCTGAGCCGAGCCATGCCAGCCGTGTGTGGGACGGAATTATCCGCATCTCAGCCACTCTCTGAAGTGGAGGCGTGCAAAAATGCGCTCTTTGGCTCGCTGTCCTCTGGCATAAGCAACAAACGCAAGAGGAGTGGTGGGAGAGTGTGTGTGAGGCTATCAATGTTGTGGGGTCAGAAAAGCGCACACAAGCAGAAGTGAAAAAGAAGTGGTCCGACATTAAGGTGGATGTGAAGCGGAGACTGGCTGCCCACCGCCAAAGTGTGGCCAAAACAGTCCTGAACAAACTCAGAGCTGATGTCTTACAGATTTTCTCCCTGTTATCTCCATCAGTGTGATGGCTGTTGAATGATCATAAAACTGTGTCTATTGACCTTTATCTGTGCAGCAGAGAGGCTCTTTGACCTGCAGTTTGTTCTGTTGTGTTGTATCTTACAGCTTCATAACGTTGGTGATGATGAATCAGTAAACTACGAAAATGATGGAGACCGCTCTGCTGCTACCTCACAGCTCTGAACTCAGAGACATCAACTGCATCCATGTAAAAAATGCTACCGAATAACTTTACCTTGCTTTTCTTTGTATGTTAAATATGTTAAATTCTCTCATTTGAACCTTTTAAGCTCTTAAAACTCTCTTTAAATGTTTTATTCATTGAAAAATAAGGTTTAATTTTTGATATTCCAGACAAATACAACTCAACCACACCCATTTCATATGACTGATTTGTTCTATTCCTGCAAATAAGGAAGAAACGAGCATCAATCAAAGAAGTTACCTTTTCTATTGAGCAGTTTCATCGTGTATTTTTGTATCTAATAGGAAAAGAGTGTGTAGTGATGAGTTATCATGATGTTTTTAGATTTATTCCAGAAGAAGAAGAATGCTTTTGTGACTGATCTACCTGTTTATGCTCAGCAACACGACTTTAAGTGAATATAAGCAATCATTTCTGTTTAAACTTCTTCTTTATGAATTTGGATCGATGAATGTTAATAAAGCTGGTAAGTGCACTTCCTGTCTTTTCTTGTTGTTTCGAACACCAGTTTATTTTTTTTTCAAAGTAACCCGGAGATGATTTACATCAGTTTCCTCCGCAGCTGATTTGTGTGTCAACAAAAACTAAAGAAGCAGACCAGCTTTGGTTCCTCTGAGTTCTCCACAGGTTAGATGAAGATCATTAATAATCATTATGCTAAAGACTCCTGGCAGCTGAACACGTCTTTAGCATGTTTGAATGAGCACCCGGGTGCTTTTCTGTAACATTTAACATCAGCAGTCTGATCAGGTTTGACCCAATAAGAGGTCTGAGCCAAATGAATGAAAGGAAACTGCTTAAAAGCTGAGTGGCTGAGTAGTAAAATGTACAACTGCAGGGTCACCGTTATGCTGGTATGAATTTTTCTATGTGAAATGACATGTTTAGAGAAAACTGTGACTGTATAAAGACTCAGTGAGTTTGGAGATGTGCTGCAGCTTTAATGTCACAGACATCATGACAGTGGAGACGTTGTCCTTCAATAAAGTTAAAGATCACGTTTTCTCAATTTCATTGCAACATACTACTATAGTACACACTACATACTACTATAGTACACACTACATACTACTATAGTACACACTGCATACTACTATAGTACAATGAATGAGTAAGTGGCAAAACTACATCAAATTTAGAAATTTTGACACAGCCAAGCTGGCGATCGCGAGGGGGGAGTTTGTTACCATGGAATCCAAAATAAAACAGGAAATGAGGAGACATGAATGAGAAGGAAAATCAGAACATAGACAAAGCACTCTGTGAAAAAATTACTCTTTTATTTCGTCTTTGATGAGCTAAGAACACACATAATGAGAAACAGCATCTACACACATTTGCAGTGAGAGTTCAACATTACACAAAAGTATAACAATAAAAGTATTTGTACATGAACAAAAGCAACAGAAACACAGTCGACTTGATAACCGCACGCAGCTAAATCCCAAACTGAGAACAAAATGTATTCATATCAATTTAAAAGAAATAGAAAACAAAGCTTCTTATTACAGCAAGAATGTTTGATGTCTCAGTGAGAATATTCTCAGAAATACCCAGAAAAACTGAGCTCTAACGTGAAATAATCAGCAGAGACTTACTTTATGAGTCTTCATAAGTCTTTAATAATCCTTTGATAATAGATTCAATTACTTAAAAACATTAGAAACTGGCTGAGAACCGGTGACGTGTGCGCCTCTCTGCTTCGATCCGGGTAAAAGTTGTATTCTTTAAGATGAATGGAACAGCTGTTTCTGATGAACAGCTGCATCCGATAACACTGGAGCTGAAGCCCAGCTGAGTGACAGTTCAGTGAAGACACTGATGCCGTGAGACGCCTCGTTTCCTCCGACTTATTTAGGGAGGTTAACACAGCTGTAGAAGCTGCTGGGATCGTTGTCCACTTCCGTCTTTGATTGGGTCTTAAGGGTGGAGTAGGTCACCATATCTTCCTCCTGCGTGAGCTGCATGACACAAATTAGAGTTTTAACATGATTATGACAGGAAATGGTTGATAAATGTATGTCAAACATGTTATATATGCTGTGTATACAGTCATAGTACAAACAAGTAGAAGTGCACTTGGATTCACTTCTCAGCTTTCTGATTTAAGGGCATGGAACACTGTTGTTTGGAAGGGCTGCAGGAGAAAGCCTCTTCTCTCTAAAAAGAACATGGCAGCACAGCTTAGGTTTGCAAAGCTGCATCTGAACAAACCACAAGACTTCTGGAACAATGTGCTTTGGACAGACCAGACCAAAGTGGAGATGTTTGCTCATAATGCACAGCAGCACGTTTGGAGGAAACCAAACACAGCACATCAGCACAAACACCTCACACCAGCTGTCAAGCACGGTGGTGGAGGGCTGATGATCTGGGCTGGTTCTGCAGCCACAGGACCTGGGCACCTCGCAGCCATTGAGTCCCCCATGAACTCCTGTGGATACCAAAGTGTTCTAGAGTAACTGGTTCAAATCAGAACAGTTTAAAGTTTAAAACCACATCTGAGCCACTCACCTTTATTTTAGGAGAGCCCGCTGGGTAAAAATGATCAACGGCTGCATAGGTCACATTGTTCTCCGGCTCATCCTGAAGCAAAAAGAAAGTGCACAGAACCTGTTTTCACATGTGTTTTAAAGCACAACTTTATGCTCTGACAGGGGAGACAAATGGACAAACTGAGCACTGAAACTGTTGCTGTTCAGCCTTTGGCCACCAGAGGCAGCTATGAGCTCCATGAACCGTAATGTGCTGTAATAAATTGGGTTCAGTTGAATTCTTCTGGAAGTGTTCACCAAAAGTTTTGGGAACATGAAACACATCAGCATCAGTTTTAAAGCAACAGAGCAACCAAACTCTAAATATATGAATATATTTTAACCCCCAAAAATCTGTTGAAGCCCATTTATTCTCATTTTCCAATAGATCAGCATCAAATGTTGTTACAGATGTTCACTAAATGTTGTATGAACACATTCACACGTTACAAACACATAATATATTCATGATATCAGAAAATATTGGACATATATTTGAAAATACTTACATTGTGGTCTGTTGGATTCAGAACATCTTTAAAAAAAGATAAAATATCACGAGTTAGTAAAGAATATTAAACATTATAGACATTATACTTCTATATGTTATTAGTTATAACACACCTCTGGTTAAAAAAGTTTAAAACTGCTGCTTTTTTCCAGAATGATCTGAAAATACTTCATCCACAACATTAAATTCTACATGACAGCTTGTTGACTGTCATCCAGATATAATTTATTTTTGTACAGCAATGCATTTTCTTTTAACCCTCATTCCAAGCTTAAATGTAAAGATCATCTTAAGGTGTTTTTATATGAAGTCGAGTTTATTTTCTTACTGAATTCCCTTTTAAATTCGAACATTTTCTCAAAAATAAAGTTGTTTTTAACAGTGAAACACATTCTGTACTTGTTGTGATTTTCGGATCCTCTGTCACTCCGACTCTCCTCCTGTGTTTAACGAGAACAGCAGTGATGATGAAGAGCAGAACCACCACCCCCCCGACCGCTGCTCCGATGATGATGATGGTGTTAGAGGGCTTATCGTCTGTAAGACACATATAATAACACATCGATCACATAATATTCAGTACTCTCGCTTCAAAACATTTTCAACACAACACCTGATTAAGAGAGATTTATCTGAAAATAATAGCTTTGATCAATCTTTCCATCTTTAATGACTGATTACATGGCATCCTACCTGGGAAGACAGGTGTGTAGTGAGCATCTATCTTCACACTGTTTCCCTCCCAAAACTGGCAGGTGAATCTTCTGTTGTCACTCTGATGGTTAGGGTTAACTATCTTTTGTAGAGAAAGTCTCTTCTTCCACTGATGCCTGCAGCGGAGAAAAGGACACATTCTGAGGCAAGTTTACTCTGCACATAAACCACAAACTTCGTTCTTTTTCTCATCTTCACGGTACTGCATGCTCCTCATCCTTACTCCTTTCGTGTTGAAAGAGGTCCTTTTGTTCTTTATCTTATTCATTATTTCATTACTTCTTATATTTCATCCTGCATTGGTTACCATAACATTTTCTTATATTGTTTTTGTTGTTTAATCAGCCTATCAAGCCATTTAAAGGGATAGTTCGCCTCTTTTGACATGAAGCTGTGTAACATCCCATATCAGCAACATCATTTCTGAACATCTTCTTACCCCCTGCTGCGTCCTGTGAGCAGAGTTCCAGCCTCGTTTTGGTGTTGATGAAGGTAGTCCGGCTAGTTGGCTGGGGTTTAAAAAATAAAGCGTTTTGCTTCTCAAAACAATATGCGTTCAAAAGAGTAATACATTTGCATCACAAAATCGTTCTCCAGGAAAAAGTCAGACCTCACAATCGCACACAGTGATATGAAGGGAGAGAAAATAGCACCAAGCGATTGTGAGGTCTGACTTTTTCCTGGAGAACCATTTTGTAAGAAAATGGTCATAAACAATATTGCTAATGTTCTTGCTCTCGGTGAAGGAGGACACATTTCTCTCGGTCTCCCCACCCTCCCTTTTTTTGCCCTGCTTCAGCGTGTCTGAGTTTTATCTTTTGGAGCCTCTCTTTACATATCGTACGAATTCAAGAACTATGGATCTAGTCAGCTGGTCTCTCAATGCAATTGATCAAATTTTCTCTAATGCAAAACTGGGAGAAGGAGAACCCTCATGCCCTGGCGGTACATTCTTCGCTGGATACTCAATGGACTCCTGTGGGAAGTGGAGGATTGTGTGTTTGTCGATGTTGTCAGTCGAGGGTGTTGAACATTTATACACATTTGCATTTATGATTACTGGTTTCCTGCTGTTTGGAGTTGGAGGATACCTGGCATATCAAGAAATTAAGAAAACGTGGGCAGCGTTTGAGGGGGTCGGCAGAGCAATCAACACTCAGACTGAGATGTTCCGTGAGCAGAATCGGAAGCTGGATGCGACCCTTACACAGGTTCGCATGCTGGCTGAGGTTCCTGGACTCAGAAGAGAAATGGAATAAATCTGGGAGAAAGCAGATCGCTCGAACCGGGCGGAAAGGTCCTGGAATTTGGCTGTTTGGATTCGCCATTGAGACGCACCCAGGGCCGCTGACAGGTTTGGCTGGGCCCGGGACAAAATTCTCTGTAATTTGAGGAAATCTACATTGTGTTGTCAGATGTTTCTTGCAGCAACCCAAACTCAGCGGTTAATGAAGCAACAGAATACTTGAGCTGCTGGGAAACAACAAAGATAAAATCTGTAGGTGGTCTGAGACCAGTCTCACTTTACCAGTCAGTGTCTCACTTTAACTATGAAGTCTTCTCTATTTTGAACCAAAGGGGAAGTGTTTTATGAAAATTAGTGACCTAGTGGCAGATGATAGATGCATGGATGGATTCATGGAAATGTTTCCTTGAAGGTAGCTGGTAATCTTTTAAATATCCTGAAAGCATCGATCGGATAGCTGTTGAAGACAGGGGTGTGTTTAAAGATTGCATGTCACATGTGCTGTGTGGATATTTTCACAGAATTGATGTAATGTGACGCCTCTCACAACCACAAAGAGGAAATGTAATGACCTCCGCTTTTCTTTATGCTGCCAGAGATATGTGGGTTTAAAGAGTTCAGACAGAGAATGACTCCACTGATAATAATCCTGATTTTCATGCTTCAGATCAAAGGTAATTACTCTGATTTTATATTCTTATTTAAATGGTTCTGTTTTTATGAGAAAGCATTTGTAATCAAACAACTATAGAGAGTTGTTTCTGCATTTAAGGCAGTGGAGTTAAGAATGCATCACCGGGAAGAGCAGTTCCTCCTCTGAACTGCAACAGTTAAAACCTTCACTGTCTGTTTCATATAGCTTACATTTTAGTTAACTTACACTAACTTTTGCTAAAAACTAAAACTCGGACCTGTCTTGTGATGTTGTTGTGGCTTTTTGAAAATAATAATCGTTCTACATTTGAAAGATTCGGATCTTAATGCGGAACCAGTGAACTTTAAGCAGTATATCAGAGGAAGGAAGTTACAGGAAATGCTTCTGGTTTGGTCTTTTAAAATGATTTATTACAGTTTTTCTCAGTCGCTTTGGTACAATTCTCAAATCATCCTCGCCATTTGCAAAACAGTACGCCATTTCTCAAAACTATTTGGACAAATAGCAAAACACCATGGATGACCTGCAAAAGCCACTCTCTTGCTCAAAATCCTTAGTTCATCTCTCAAAACTAAATATCTGTGTCAATGAACATGTCAGTGCCATCAGAATGTCAAGTCCTTGTGTCATTGTGTACGGGTAAGACAGTCAAATTGCTTAGTCATGTTGTCAATATAACAGTGTACTCTGGAGGGATGTTCTGATGTAAACTATGGCTAAGTTTTGATGACAATTATTGTAATTTACACCTTAGTGTATGTGTGAGATTGATTACAGACAAGATTCACAATTACCCTTTTACTGTTTGTAATTTGTACAAAAAGAAAAGACAGCACTGCATAGCACAAAGAAAAAGTAGAAATGTGAACCTACAATCTAGTAAGGGAAAACTGTACATACAGTGCTGTAGGAATTACAGTGCAGACAGTCTTCCTAGACCTGTTGACGTTCCTGTCTGTTGGGCCACATATTCTCATCCACGTCACATTGAATATTATCTCTTGCGATGCAGCGTGGAAAGAATCTTGAGTGTCTTATCCAGCCTCTGCAGGCATCTGCTGTGATGTCCTCACACGCCGCATCCATGGCAGCCAGAAGGGTAATTTGTGTATGTGGCTGGCGATCATACACTTTCCAACGCCGCGCAGAGAAAAACTCTTCAATGGGGTTAAGGAATGGGGAGTAGGGTGGGAGGAACTCCATCAGCATCCTATTGTGAGCTGCAAACCATTGCCTGACGATGTTTGAGCGATGGAAGCTGACTGTCACAAATTACCACATGCTTTGGCAAGTCATCGCCAATCTGACCTCTCATGTTCAGGCATGAGATCCCTGTAAAGAGCGTCTAAAAAGGTGACTAGACGCTCTGTGTTATATGGACCAATAAGGGGAATATGCGTTAGCACACCATTTTCTGAGATGGCAGCACCCATTGTTATGTTCCCGCCCCGTTGGCCTGGCACATCAACTGTCGCTCT